>NW_026779147.1:0-148807 GCF_030144855.1 Hypanus sabinus | reverse complement strand
GGTTATAGTTACGGGGCATACTGACGGGGAGGGTTATAGTTACAGGGAGACCTATGGGGAACGATATAGTTACGGGGAGACTGACGGGGAGGGTTATAGTTACGGGGGGAGACTGACGGGGAGGGTTATAGTTACGCGGGAGACTGATGGGCAGGGTTATAGTTACAGGGAGACTGACGGGGAGGGTTATAGTTACGGGCATACTGACGGGGAGGTTATAGTTACTGGGGAGACTGACGGGGAGGGTTATAGTTACAGGGGAGACTGACGGGTAGGGTTATAGTTACGGGGGAGACTGATGGGGAGGGTTATAGTTACTGGGGAGACTGACGGGGAGGGTTCTAGTTACGGGTGAGACTGACGGGCAGGGTTATAGTTACTGGGGAGACTGACGGTGAGGGTTATAGTTACTGGGAGACTGACGGGGAGGGTTATAGTTACTGGGGAGACTGACGGGGAGGGTTCTAGTTACGGGTGAGACTGACGGGCAGGGTTATAGTTACTGGGGTAGACTGACGGGAGGGCTGTAGTTACAGAGGAGACTGACGGGGAGGGTTATAGTTACGGGGCATACTGACGGGGAGGGTTATAGTTACTGGGGAGACTGACGGGGAGGGTTATAGTTACAGGGAGACTGACGGGGAGGGAAATCGTTACAGGGAGACTGACGGAGAGGGTTATAGTTACAGGGAGACCTATGGGGAACGATATAGTTACGGGGAGACTGACGGGGAGGGTTATAGTTACGGGGGGAGACTGACGGGGATGGTTATAGTTACGGGGGAGACTGATGGGGAGGGTTATAGTTACGGGAAACTGACGGGGAGGGTTATAGTTACTGGGGAGACTGACGGGGAGGGTTCTAGTAACGGGGGAGACTGACGGTAAGGGTTATAGTTACTCGGGGAGACTGACGGTGAGGGTTATAGTTACTGGGGAGACTGACGGTGAGGGTTATAGTTACTGGGGGAGACTGATGGAGAGGGTTATAGTTACTGGGGAGACTGACGGGGAGGGTTATAGTTACGGGAGAGACTGACAGCGAGGGTTATAGTTAGTGGGGAGACTGATGGGGAGGGTTATTGTTACTTGGGGAGACTGACGGGGACGGTTATAGTTACAGAGGAGACTGACGGGGAGGGTTACAGTTACGGGACAGACTGACGGTGAGGGTTATAGTTACTGGGGGAGACTGACGGGGAGGGTTATAGTTACGGGGCATACTGACGGGGAGGGTTATAGTTACAGGGAGACCTATGGGGAACGATATAGTTACGGGGAGACTGACGGGGAGGGTTATAGTTACGGGGGGAGACTGACGGGGAGGGTTATAGTTACGCGGGAGACTGAAGGGCAGGGTTATAGTTACAGGGAGACTGACGGGGAGGGGTTATAGTTACGGGGCATACTGACGGGGAGGGTTATAGTTACTGGGGAGACTGACGGGGAGGGTTATAGTTACAGGGAGACTGACGGGGAGGGAAATAGTTACAGGGAGACTGACGGGGAGGGTTATAGTTACAGGGAGACCTATGGGGAACGATATAGTTACGGGGAGACTGACGGGGAGGGTTATAGTTACGGGGGGAGACTGACGGGGAGGGTTATAGTTACGGGGGAGACTGATGGGGAGGGTTATAGTTACGGGGAAACTGACGGGGAGGGTTATAGTTACAGGGGAGACTGACGGGGAAGGTTCTAGTTACGGGGGAGACTGACGGTGAGGGTTATAGTTACTGGGGAGACTGACGGTGAGGGTTATAGTTACTGGGGGAGACTGATGGAGAGGGTTATAGTTACTGGGGAGACTGACGGGGAGGGTTATAGTTACGGGAGAGACGGACAGCGAGGGTTATAGTTACCGGGGAGACTGACGGGGAGGGTTATAGTTACTGGGGAAACTGACGGGGAGGGTTATAGTTACAGGGGGAGACTGACGGCGGGGGTTATAGTTACAGGGGGAGACTGACGGGGATGGTTATAGTTACGGGGCAGACTGACGGGGAGGGTTATAGTTACAGGGGGAGACTGACGGGGAGGGTTATAGTTACAGGGGAGACTGACGGGTAGGGTTATAGTTACGGGGGAGACTGATGGGGAGGGTTATAGTTACTGGGGAGACTGACGGGGAGGGTTCTAGTTACGGGTGAGACTGACGGGCAGGGTTATAGTTACTGGGGAGACTGACGGTGAGGGTTATAGTTACTGGGAGACTGACGGTGAGGGTTATAGTTACTGGGGTAGACTGACGGGAGGGCTGTAGTTACAGAGGAGACTGACGGGGAGGGTTATAGTTACGGGGCATACTGACGGGGAGGGTTATAGTTACTGGGGAGACTGACGGGGAGGGTTATAGTTACAGGGAGACTGACGGGGAGGGAAATCGTTACAGGGAGACTGACGGAGAGGGTTATAGTTACAGGGAGACCTATGGGGAACGATATAGTTACGGGGAGACTGACGGGGAGGGTTATAGTTACGGGGGGAGACTGACGGGGATGGTTATAGTTACGGGGGAGACTGATGGGGAGGGTTATAGTTACGGGAAACTGACGGGGAGGGTTATAGTTACTGGGGAGACTGACGGGGAGGGTTCTAGTAACGGGGGAGACTGACGGTGCGGGTTATAGTTACTCGGGGAGACTGACGGTGAGGGTTATAGTTACTGGGGAGACTGACGGTGAGGGTTATAGTTACTGGGGGAGACTGATGGAGAGGGTTATAGTTACTGGGGAGACTGACGGGGAGGGTTATAGTTACGGGAGAGACTGACAGCGAGGGTTATAGTTAGTGGGGAGACTGATGGGGAGGGTTATTGTTACTTGGGGAGACTGACGGGGACGGTTATAGTTACAGAGGAGACTGACGGGGGAGGGTTACAGTTACGGGACAGACTGACGGTGAGGGTTATAGTTACTGGGGGAGACTGACGGGGAGGGTTATAGTTACGGGGCATACTGACGGGGAGGGTTATAGTTACAGGGAGACCTATGGGGAACGATATAGTTACGGGGAGACTGACAGGGAGGGTTATAGTTACGGGGGGAGACTGACGGGGAGGGTTATAGTTACGCGGGAGACTGATGGGCAGGGTTATAGTTACAGGGAGACTGACGGGGAGGGTTATAGTTACGGGGCATACTGACGGGGAGGGTTATAGTTACTGGGGAGACTGACGGGGAGGGTTATAGTTACAGGGGAGACTGACGGGTAGGGTTATAGTTACGGGGGAGACTGATGGGGAGGGTTATAGTTACTGGGGAGACTGACGGGGAGGGTTCTAGTTACGGGTGAGACTGACGGGCAGGGTTATAGTTACTGGGGAGACTGACGGTGAGGGTTATAGTTACTGGGAGACTGACGGGGAGGGTTATAGTTACTGGGGAGACTGACGGGGAGGGTTCTAGTTACGGGTGAGACTGACGGGCAGGGTTATAGTTACTGGGGTAGACTGACGGGAGGGCTGTAGTTACAGAGGAGACTGACGGGGAGGGTTATAGTTACGGGGCATACTGACGGGGAGGGTTATAGTTACTGGGGAGACTGACGGGGAGGGTTATAGTTACAGGGAGACTGACGGGAGGGAAATCGTTACAGGGAGACTGACGGAGAGGGTTATAGTTACAGGGAGACCTATGGGGAACGATATAGTTACGGGGAGACTGACGGGGAGGGTTATAGTTACGGGGGGAGACTGACGGGGATGGTTATAGTTACGGGGGAGACTGATGGGAGGGTTATAGTTACGGGAAACTGACGGGGAGGGTTATAGTTACTGGGGAGACTGACGGGGAGGGTTCTAGTAACGGGGGAGACTGACGGTAAGGGTTATAGTTACTCGGGGAGACTGACGGTGAGGGTTATAGTTACTGGGGAGACTGACGGTGAGGGTTATAGTTACTGGGGGAGACTGATGGAGAGGGTTATAGTTACTGGGGAGACTGACGGGGAGGTTTATAGTTACGGGAGAGACTGACAGCGAGGGTTATAGTTAGTGGGGAGACTGATGGGGAGGGTTATTGTTACTTGGGGAGACTGACGGGGACGGTTATAGTTACAGAGGAGACTGACGGGGAGGGTTACAGTTACGGGACAGACTGACGGTGAGGGTTATAGTTACTGGGGGAGACTGACGGGGAGGGTTATAGTTACGGGGCATACTGACGGGGAGGGTTATAGTTACAGGGAGACCTATGGGGAACGATATAGTTACGGGAGACTGACGGGGAGGGTTATAGTTACGGGGGGAGACTGACGGGGAGGGTTATAGTTACGCGGGAGACTGAAGGGCAGGGTTATAGTTACAGGGAGACTGACGGGGAGGGTTATAGTTACGGGGCATACTGACGGGGAGGGTTATAGTTACTGGGGAGACTGACGGGGAGGGTTATAGTTACAGGGAGACTGACGGGGAGGGAAATAGTTACAGGGAGACTGACGGGGAGGGTTATAGTTACAGGGAGACCTATGGGGAACGATATAGTTACGGGGAGACTGACGGGGAGGGTTATAGTTACGGGGGGAGACTGACGGGGAGGGTTATAGTTACGGGGGAGACTGATGGGGAGGGTTATAGTTACGGGAAACTGACGGGGAGGGTTATAGTTACAGGGAGACTGACGGGGAAGGTTCTAGTTACGGGGGAGACTGACGGTGAGGGTTATAGTTACTGGGGAGACTGACGGTGAGGGTTATAGTTACTGGGGGAGACTGATGGAGAGGGTTATAGTTACTGGGGAGACTGACGGGGAGGGTTATAGTTACGGGAGAGACGGACAGCGAGGGTTATAGTTACCGGGGAGACTGACGGGGAGGGTTATTGTTACTTGGGGAGACTGACGGGGACGGTTATAGTTACAGAGGAGACTGACGGGGAGGGTTACAGTTACGGGACAGACTGACGGTGAGGGTTATAGTTACTGGGGGAGACTGACGGGGAGGGTTATAGTTACTGGGGAGACTGACGGGGAGGGTTATAGTTACAGGGAGACTGACGGGGAGGGAAATCGTTACAGGGAGTCTGACGGGGAGGGTTATAGTTACAGGGAGACCTATGGGAACGATATAGTTACGGGGAGACTGACGGGGAGGGTTATAGTTACGGGGGGAGACTGACGGGGAGGGTTATAGTTACGGGGGAGACTGATGGGGAGGGTTATAGTTACGGGAAACTGACGGGGAGGGTTATAGTTACTGGGAGACTGACGGGGAGGGTTCTAGTTACGGGGGAGACTGACGGTGAGGGTTATAGTTACTCGGGGAGACTGACGGTGAGGGTTATAGTTACTGGGGAGACTGACGGTGAGGGTTATAGTTACTGGGGAGACTGACGGTGAGGGTTATAGTTACTGGGAGACTGACGGGGAGGGTTATAGTTACTGGGGAGACTGACGGGGAGGGTTCTAGTTACGGGTGAGACTGACGGGCAGGGTTATAGTTACTGGGGGAGACTGACGGGAGGGCTGTAGTTACAGAGGAGACTGACGGGGAGGGATATAGTTACGGGGCATACTGATGGGGAGGGTTATAGTTACTGGGGAGACTGACGGGGAGGGTTATAGTTACAGGGAGACTGACGGGGAGGGAAATCGTTACAGGGAGACTGACGGGGAGGGTTATAGTTACAGGGAGACCTATGGGGAACGATATAGTTACGGGGAGACTGACGGGGAGGGTTATAGTTACAGGGGGAGACTGACGGGGAGGGTTATAGTTACGGGGGAGACTGATGGGGAGGGTTATAGTTACGGGAAACTGACGGGGAGGGTTATAGTTACTGGGGAGACTGACGGGGAGGGTTCTAGTAACGGGGGAGACTGACGGTGAGGGTTATAGTTACTGGGGAGACTGACGGTGAGGGTTATAGTTACTGGGGGAGACTGATGGAGAGGGTTATAGTTACTGGGGAGACTGACGGGGAGGGTTATAGTTACGGGAGAGACTGACAGCGAGGGTTATAGTTACCGGGGAGACTGACGGGGAGGGTTATTGTTACTTGGGGAGACTGACGGGGACGGTTATAGTTACAGAGGAGACTGACGGGGAGGGTTACAGTTACGGGACCGACTGACGGTGAGGGTTATAGTTACTGGGGGAGACTGACGGGGAGGGTTATAGTTACGGGGCATACTGACGGGGAGGGTTATAGTTACTGGGGAGACTGACGGGGAGGGTTATAGTTACAGGGAGACTGACGGGGAGGGAAATCGTTACAGGGAGACTGACGGGGAGGGTTATAGTTACAGGGAGACCTATGGGGAACGATATAGTTACGGGGAGACTGACGGGGAGGGTTATAGTTACGGGGGGAGACTGACGGGGAGGGTTATAGTTACGGGGGAGACTGATGGGGAGGGTTATAGTTACGGGAAACTGACGGGGAGGGTTATAGTTACTGGGGAGACTGACGGGGAGGGTTCTAGTTACGGGGGAGACTGACGGTGAGGGTTATAGTTACTCGGGGAGACTGATGGAGAGGGTTATAGTTACTGGGGAGACTGACGGGGAGGGTTATAGTTACGGGAGAGACTGACAGCGAGGGTTATAGTTACCGGGGAGACTGACGGGGAGGGTTATTGTTACTGGGGGAGACTGACGGGGACGGTTATAGTTACAGAGGAGACTGACGGGGAGGGTTACAGTTACGGGACAGACTGACGGTGAGGGTTATAGTTACTGGGGGGAGACTGACTGGGAGGGTTATAGTTACTGGGGGAGACTGACGGGGAGGGTTATATTTATGGGATAGACTGACGGGGAGGGTTATAGTTACGGGGAGACTGATGGGGTGGGTTATAGTTACGTGGAGACTGACGGGGAGGGTTATATTTATGGGAGAGACTGACGGGGAGGGTTATAGTTACGGGAGACTGACGGGGATGGTTATAGTTACGTGGAGACTGACGGGGAGGGTTATATTTATGGGAGAGACTGACGGGGAGGGTTATAGTTACGGGGAGACTGACGGGGTGGGTTATAGTTACGGAGAGACTGATGGGGAGGGTTATCGTTACAGAGGAGACTGACGGGGAGGGTTATAGTTACGGGGAGACTGACGGTGAGGGTTATAGCTACTGGGGGAGACTGACGGGGAGGGATATAGTTACGGGGAAACTGACGGGGAGGGTTATAGTGACAGGGGAGACTGACGGGGAGGGTTATAGTTACGGGGGGAGACTGACGGGGAGGGTTATAGTTACGGGGCAGACTGACGGGGAGGGTTATAGTTACGGGGAGACTGACGGGGAGGGTTATAGTTACGGGGGAGACTGATGGGGAGGGGTTATAGTTACAGGAAACTGATGGGGAGGGTTATAGTTACAGGGGAGACTGACGGGGAAGGTTCTAGTTACGGGGGAGACTGACGGTGAGGGTTATAGTTACTGGGGAGACTGACGGTGAGGGTTATAGTTACTGGGGGAGACTGATGGAGAGGGTTATAGTTACTGGGGAGACTGACGGGGAGGGTTATAGTTACGGGAGAGACGGACAGCGAGGGTTATAGTTACCGGGGAGACTGACGGGGAGGGTTATTGTTACTTGGGGAGACTGACGGGGACGGTTATAGTTACAGAGGAGACTGACGGGGAGGGTTACAGTTACGGGACAGACTGACGGTGAGGGTTATAGTTACTGGGGGAGACTGACGGGGAGGGTTATAGTTACTGGGGAGACTGACGGGGAGGGTTATAGTTACAGGGAGACTGACGGGGAGGGAAATCGTTACAGGGTGTCTGACGGGGAGGGTTATAGTTACAGGGAGACCTATGGGGAACGATATAGTTACGGGGAGACTGACGGGGAGGGTTATAGTTACGGGGGGAGACTGACGGGGAGGGTTATAGTTACGGGGGAGACTGACGGGGAGGGTTCAAGTAACGGGGGAGACTGACGGTGAGGGTTATAGTTACTGGGGAGACTGACGGTGAGGGTTATAGTTACTGGGGGAGACTGATGGAGAGGGTTATAGTTACTGGGGAGACTGACGGGGAGGGTTATAGTTACGGGAGAGACTGACAGCGAGGGTTATAGTTACCGGGGAGACTGACGGGGAGGGTTATTGTTACTTGGGGAGACTGACGGGGACGGTTATAGTTACAGAGGAGACTGACGGGGAGGGTTACAGTTACGGGACAGACTGACGGTGAGGGTTATAGTTACTGGGGGAGACTGACGGGGAGGGTTATAGTTACGGGGCATACTGACGGGGAGGGTTATAGTTACTGGGGAGACTGACGGGGAGGGTTATAGTTACAGGGAGACTGACGGGGAGGGAAATCGTTACAGGGAGACTGACGGGGAGGGTTATAGTTACAGGGAGACCTATGGGGAACGATATAGTTACGGGGAGACTGACGGGGAGGGTTATAGTTACGGGGGGAGACTGACGGGGAGGGTTATAGTTACGGGGCATACTGACGGGGAGGGTTATAGTTACTGGGGAGACTGACGGGGAGGGTTATAGTTACAGGGAGACTGACGGGGAGGGAAATCGTTACAGGGAGACTGACGGAGAGGGTTATAGTTACAGGGAGACCTATGGGGAACGATATAGTTACGGGGAGACTGACGGGGAGGGTTATAGTTACGGGGGGAGACTGACGGGGATGGTTATAGTTACGGGGGAGACTGATGGGGAGGGTTATAGTTACGGGAAACTGACGGGGAGGGTTATAGTTACTGGGGAGACTGACGGGGAGGGTTCTAGTAACGGGGGAGACTGACGGTAAGGGTTATAGTTACTCGGGGAGACTGACGGTGAGGGTTATAGTTACTGGGGAGACTGACGGTGAGGGTTATAGTTACTGGGGGAGACTGATGGAGAGGGTTATAGTTACTGGGGAGACTGACGGGGAGGTTTATAGTTACGGGAGAGACTGACAGCGAGGGTTATAGTTAGTGGGGAGACTGATGGGGAGGGTTATTGTTACTTGGGGAGACTGACGGGGACGGTTATAGTTACAGAGGAGACTGACGGGGAGGGTTACAGTTACGGGACAGACTGACGGTGAGGGTTATAGTTACTGGGGGAGACTGACGGGGAGGGTTATAGTTACGGGGCATACTGACGGGGAGGGTTATAGTTACAGGGAGACCTATGGGGAACGATATAGTTACGGGGAGACTGACGGGGAGGGTTATAGTTACGGGGGGAGACTGACGGGGAGGGTTATAGTTACGCGGGAGACTGAAGGGCAGGGTTATAGTTACAGGGAGACTGACGGGGAGGGTTATAGTTACGGGGCATACTGACGGGGAGGGTTATAGTTACTGGGGAGACTGACGGGGAGGGTTATAGTTACAGGGAGACTGACGGGGAGGGAAATAGTTACAGGGAGACTGACGGGGAGGGTTATAGTTACAGGGAGACCTATGGGGAACGATATAGTTACGGGGAGACTGACGGGGAGGGTTATAGTTACGGGGGGAGACTGACGGGGAGGGTTATAGTTACGGGGGAGACTGATGGGGAGGGTTATAGTTACGGGAAACTGACGGGGAGGGTTATAGTTACAGGGGAGACTGACGGGGAAGGTTCTAGTTACGGGGGAGACTGACGGTGAGGGTTATAGTTACTGGGGAGACTGACGGTGAGGGTTATAGTTACTGGGGGAGACTGATGGAGAGGGTTATAGTTACTGGGGAGACTGACGGGGAGGGTTATAGTTACGGGAGAGACGGACAGCGAGGGTTATAGTTACCGGGGAGACTGACGGGGAGGGTTATTGTTACTTGGGGAGACTGACGGGGACGGTTATAGTTACAGAGGAGACTGACGGGGAGGGTTACAGTTACGGGACAGACTGACGGTGAGGGTTATAGTTACTGGGGGAGACTGACGGGGAGGGTTATAGTTACTGGGGAGACTGACGGGGAGGGTTATAGTTACAGGGAGACTGACGGGGAGGGAAATCGTTACAGGGAGTCTGACGGGGAGGGTTATAGTTACAGGGAGACCTATGGGGAACGATATAGTTACGGGGAGACTGACGGGGAGGGTTATAGTTACGGGGGGAGACTGACGGGGAGGGTTATAGTTACGGGGGAGACTGATGGGGAGGGTTATAGTTACGGGAAACTGACGGGGAGGGTTATAGTTACTGGGGAGACTGACGGGGAGGGTTCTAGTTACGGGGGAGACTGACGGTGAGGGTTATAGTTACTCGGGGAGACTGACGGTGAGGGTTATAGTTACTGGGGAGACTGACGGTGAGGGTTATAGTTACTGGGGAGACTGACGGTGAGGGTTATAGTTACTGGGAGACTGACGGGGAGGGTTATAGTTACTGGGGAGACTGACGGGGAGGGTTCTAGTTACGGGTGAGACTGACGGGCAGGGTTATAGTTACTGGGGGAGACTGACGGGAGGGCTGTAGTTACAGAGGAGACTGACGGGGAGGGATATAGTTACGGGGCATACTGATGGGGAGGGTTATAGTTACTGGGGAGACTGACGGGGAGGGTTATAGTTACAGGGAGACTGACGGGGAGGGAAATCGTTACAGGGAGACTGACGGGGAGGGTTATAGTTACAGGGAGACCTATGGGGAACGATATAGTTACGGGGAGACTGACGGGGAGGGTTATAGTTACAGGGGGAGACTGACGGGGAGGGTTATAGTTACGGGGGAGACTGATGGGGAGGGTTATAGTTACGGGAAACTGACGGGGAGGGTTATAGTTACTGGGGAGACTGACGGGGAGGGTTCTAGTAACGGGGGAGACTGACGGTGAGGGTTATAGTTACTGGGGAGACTGACGGTGAGGGTTATAGTTACTGGGGGAGACTGATGGAGAGGGTTATAGTTACTGGGGAGACTGACGGGGAGGGTTATAGTTACGGGAGAGACTGACAGCGAGGGTTATAGTTACCGGGGAGACTGACGGGGAGGGTTATTGTTACTTGGGGAGACTGACGGGGACGGTTATAGTTACAGAGGAGACTGACGGGGAGGGTTACAGTTACGGGACAGACTGACGGTGAGGGTTATAGTTACTGGGGGAGACTGACGGGGAGGGTTATAGTTACGGGGCATACTGACGGGGAGGGTTATAGTTACTGGGGAGACTGACGGGGAGGGTTATAGTTACAGGGAGACTGACGGGGAGGGAAATCGTTACAGGGAGACTGACGGGGAGGGTTATAGTTACAGGGAGACCTATGGGGAACGATATAGTTACGGGGAGACTGACGGGGAGGGTTATAGTTACGGGGGGAGACTGACGGGGAGGGTTATAGTTACGGGGGAGACTGATGGGGAGGGTTATAGTTACGGGAAACTGACGGGGAGGGTTATAGTTACTGGGGAGACTGACGGGGAGGGTTCTAGTTACGGGGGAGACTGACGGTGAGGGTTATAGTTACTCGGGGAGACTGATGGAGAGGGTTATAGTTACTGGGGAGACTGACGGGGAGGGTTATAGTTACGGGAGAGACTGACAGCGAGGGTTATAGTTACCGGGGAGACTGACGGGGAGGGTTATTGTTACTGGGGGAGACTGACGGGGACGGTTATAGTTACAGAGGAGACTGACGGGGAGGGTTACAGTTACGGGACAGACTGACGGTGAGGGTTATAGTTACTGGGGGAGACTGACTGGGAGGGTTATAGTTACTGGGGGAGACTGACGGGGAGGGTTATATTTATGGGATAGACTGACGGGGAGGGTTATAGTTACGGGGAGACTGATGGGGTGGGTTATAGTTACGTGGAGACTGACGGGGAGGGTTATATTTATGGGAGAGACTGACGGGGAGGGTTATAGTTACGGGGAGACTGACGGGGATGGTTATAGTTACGTGGAGACTGACGGGGAGGGTTATATTTATGGGAGAGACTGACGGGGAGGGTTATAGTTACGGGGAGACTGACGGGGTGGGTTATAGTTACGGAGAGACTGATGGGGAGGGTTATCGTTACAGAGGAGACTGACGGGGAGGGTTATAGTTACGGGGAGACTGACGGTGAGGGTTATAGCTACTGGGGGAGACTGACGGGGAGGGATATAGTTACGGGGAAACTGACGGGGAGGGTTATAGTGACAGGGGAGACTGACGGGGAGGGTTATAGTTACGGGGGGAGACTGACGGGGAGGGTTATAGTTACGGGGCAGACTGACGGGGAGGGTTATAGTTACGGGGAGACTGACGGGGAGGGTTATAGTTACGGGGGAGACTGATGGGGAGGGTTATAGTTACAGGAAACTGATGGGGAGGGTTATAGTTACAGGGGAGACTGACGGGGAAGGTTCTAGTTACGGGGGAGACTGACGGTGAGGGTTATAGTTACTGGGGAGACTGACGGTGAGGGTTATAGTTACTGGGGGAGACTGATGGAGAGGGTTATAGTTACTGGGGAGACTGACGGGGAGGGTTATAGTTACGGGAGAGACGGACAGCGAGGGTTATAGTTACCGGGGAGACTGACGGGGAGGGTTATTGTTACTTGGGGAGACTGACGGGGACGGTTATAGTTACAGAGGAGACTGACGGGGAGGGTTACAGTTACGGGACAGACTGACGGTGAGGGTTATAGTTACTGGGGGAGACTGACGGGGAGGGTTATAGTTACTGGGGAGACTGACGGGGAGGGTTATAGTTACAGGGAGACTGACGGGGAGGGAAATCGTTACAGGGTGTCTGACGGGGAGGGTTATAGTTACAGGGAGACCTATGGGGAACGATATAGTTACGGGGAGACTGACGGGGAGGGTTATAGTTACGGGGGGAGACTGACGGGGAGGGTTATAGTTACGGGGGAGACTGACGGGGAGGGTTCAAGTAACGGGGGAGACTGACGGTGAGGGTTATAGTTACTGGGGAGACTGACGGTGAGGGTTATAGTTACTGGGGGAGACTGATGGAGAGGGTTATAGTTACTGGGGAGACTGACGGGGAGGGTTATAGTTACGGGAGAGACTGACAGCGAGGGTTATAGTTACCGGGGAGACTGACGGGGAGGGTTATTGTTACTTGGGGAGACTGACGGGGACGGTTATAGTTACAGAGGAGACTGACGGGGAGGGTTACAGTTACGGGACAGACTGACGGTGAGGGTTATAGTTACTGGGGGAGACTGACGGGGAGGGTTATAGTTACGGGGCATACTGACGGGGAGGGTTATAGTTACTGGGGAGACTGACGGGGAGGGTTATAGTTACAGGGAGACTGACGGGGAGGGAAATCGTTACAGGGAGACTGACGGGGAGGGTTATAGTTACAGGGAGACCTATGGGGAACGATATAGTTACGGGGAGACTGACGGGGAGGGTTATAGTTACGGGGGGAGACTGACGGGGAGGGTTATAGTTACGGGGGAGACTGATGGGGAGGGTTATAGTTACGGGAAACTGACGGGTAGGGTTATAGTTACTGGGGAGACTGACGGGGAGGGTTCTAGTTACGGGGGAGACTGACGGTGAGGGTTATAGTTACTCGGGGAGACTGACGGTGAGGGTTATAGTTACTGGGGAGACTGACGGTGAGGGTTATAGTTACTGGGGGAGACTGATGGAGAGGGTTATAGTTACTGGGGAGACTGACGGGGAGGGTTATAGTTACGGGAGAGACTGACAGCGAGGGTTATAGTTACCGGGGAGACTGACGGGGAGGGTTATTGTTACTTGGGGAGACTGACGGGGACGGTTATAGTTACAGAGGAGACTGACGGGGAGGGTTACAGTTACGGACAGACTGACGGTGAGGGTTATAGTTACTGGGGGAGACTGACGGGGAGGGTTATAGTTACTGGGGAGACTGACGGGGAGGGTTGTAGTTACAGGGAGACTGACGGGGAGGGAAATCGTTACAGGGAGACTGACGGGGAGGGTTATAGTTACAGGGAGACCTATGGGGAACGATATAGTTACGGGGAGACTGACGGGGAGGGTTATAGTTACGGGGGGAGACTGACGGGGAGGGTTATAGTTACGGGGGAGACTGATGGGGAGGGTTATAGTTACGGGAAACTGACGGGGAGGGTTATAGTTACTGGGGAGACTGACGGGGAGGGTTCTAGTTACGGGGGAGACTGACGGTGAGGGTTATAGTTACTCGGGGAGACTGACGGTGAGGGTTATAGTTACTGGGGAGACTGACGGTGAGGGTTATAGTTACTGGGGGAGACTGATGGAGAGGGTTATAGTTACTGGGGAGACTGACGGGGAGGGTTATAGTTACGGGAGAGACTGACAGCGAGGGTTATAGTTACCGGGGAGACTGACGGGGAGGGTTATTGTTACTTGGGGAGACTGACGGGGACGGTTATAGTTACAGAGGAGACTGACGGGGAGGGTTACAGTTACGGACAGACTGACGGTGAGGGTTATAGTTACTGGGGGAGACTGACGGGGAGGGTTATAGTTACTGGGGAGACTGACGGGGAGGGTTGTAGTTACAGGGAGACTGACGGGGAGGGAAATCGTTACAGGGAGACTGACGGGGAGGGTTATAGTTACAGGGAGACCTATGGGGAACGATATAGTTACGGGGAGACTGACGGGGAGGGTTATAGTTATGGGGGGAGACTGACGGGGAGGGTTATAGTTACGGGGGAGACTGATGGGGAGGGTTATAGTTACGGGAAACTGACGGGGAGGGTTATAGTTACTGGGGAGACTGACGGGGAGGGTTCTAGTTACGGGGGAGACTGACGGTGAGGGTTATAGTTACTCGGGGAGACTGACGGTGAGGGTTATAGTTACTGGGGAGACTGACGGTGAGGGTTATAGTTACTGGGGGAGACTGATGGAGAGGGTTATAGTTACTGGGGAGACTGACGGGGAGGGTTATAGTTACGGGAGAGACTGACAGCGAGGGTTATAGTTACCGGGGAGACTGACGGGGAGGGTTATTGTTACTGGGGGAGACTGACGGGGACGGTTATAGTTACAGAGGAGACTGACGGGGAGGGTTACAGTTACGGGACAGACTGACGGTGAGGGATATAGTTACTGGGGGAGACTGACGGGGAGGGTTATAGTTACTGGGGGAGACTGACGGGGAGGGTTATATTTATGGGATAGACTGACGGGGAGGGTTATAGTTACGGGGAGACTGATGGGGTGGGTTATAGTTACGTGGAGACTGACGGGGAGGGTTATATTTATGGGAGAGACTGACGGGGAGGGTTATAGTTACGGGGAGACTGACGGGGATGGTTATAGTTACGTGGAGACTGACGGGGAGGGTTATATTTATGGGAGAGACTGACGGGGAGGGTTATAGTTACGGGGAGACTGACGGGGTGGGTTATAGTTACGGAGAGACTGATGGGGAGGGTTATCGTTACAGAGGAGACTGACGGGGAGGGTTATAGTTACGGGGAGGGATATAGTTACGGGGAGACTGACGGGGAGGGTTATAGTGACAGGGGAGACTGACGGGGAGGGTTATAGTTACGGGGGGAGACTGACGGGGAGGGTTATAGTTACGGGGCAGACTGACGGGGAGGGTTATAGTTACGGGGAGACTGACGGGGAGGGTTATAGTTACGGGGAGACTGACGGTGAGGGTTATAGTTACTGGGGGAGACTGATGGGGAGGGTTATAGTTACTGGGGGAGACTGATGGGGAGGGTTATAGTTACGGGGGAGACCGACGGGGAGGGTTATAGTTACGGGGCGGACTGACGGGGAGGGATATAGTCACGGGGGAGACCGACGGGGAGGGTTATAGTTACGGGGCAGACTGACGGGGAGGGATATATTTACGGGGGAGACCGACGGGGAGGGTTATAGTTACGGGGCAGACTGACGGTGAGGGTTATAGTTACTGGGGGAGACTGACGGGGAGGGTTATAGTTACTGGGGGAAACTGATGGGGAGGGCTATAGTTACTGGGGAGACTGACGGGGAGGGTTATAGTTACTGGGGAAACTGACGGGGAGGGTTATAGTTACTGGGGAGACTGACGGGGAGGGTTATAGTTACGGGGAGACTGACGGGGAGTGTTATAGTTACAGGGGGAGACTGACGGCGGGGGTTATAGTTACAGGGGGAGACTGACGGGGATGGTTATAGTTACGGGGCAGACTGACGGGGAGGGTTATAGTTACAGGGGGAGACTGACGGGGAGGGTTATAGTTACAGGGGAGACTGACGGGGACGGTTATAGTTACAGAGGAGACTGACGGGGAGGGTTACAGTTACGGGACAGACTGACGGTGAGGGTTATAGTTACTGGGGGAGACTGACGGGGAGGGTTATAGTTACTGGGAAGACTGACGGGGAGGGTTGTAGTTACAGGGAGACTGACGGGGAGGGAAATCGTTACAGGGAGACTGACGGGGAGGGTTATAGTTACAGGGAGACCTATGGGGAACGATATAGTTACGGGGAGACTGACGGGGAGGGTTATAGTTACGGGGGGAGACTGACGGGGAGGGTTATAGTTACGGGGGAGACTGATGGGGAGGGTTATAGTTACGGGAAACTGACGGGGAGGGTTATAGTTACTGGGGAGACTGACGGGGAGGGTTCTAGTTACGGGGGAGACTGACGGTGAGGGTTATAGTTACTCGGGGAGACTGACGGTGAGGGTTATAGTTACTGGGGAGACTGACGGTGAGGGTTATAGTTACTGGGGGAGACTGATGGAGAGGGTTATAGTTACTGGGGAGACTGACGGGGAGGGTTATAGTTACGGGAGAGACTGACAGCGAGGGTTATAGTTACCGGGGAGACTGACGGGGAGGGTTATTGTTACTGGGGGAGACTGACGGGGACGGTTATAGTTACAGAGGAGACTGACGGGGAGGGTTACAGTTACGGGACAGACTGACGGTGAGGGTTATAGTTACTGGGGGAGACTGACGGGGAGGGTTATAGTTACTGGGGGAGACTGACGGGGAGGGTTATATTTATGGGATAGACTGACGGGGAGGGTTATAGTTACGGGGAGACTGATGGGGTGGGTTATAGTTACGTGGAGACTGACGGGGAGGGTTATATTTATGGGAGAGACTGACGGGGAGGGTTATAGTTACGGGGAGACTGACGGGGATGGTTATAGTTACGTGGAGACTGACGGGGAGGGTTATATTTATGGGAGAGACTGACGGGGAGGGTTATAGTTACGGGGAGACTGACGGGGTGGGTTATAGTTACGGAGAGACTGATGGGGAGGGTTATCGTTACAGAGGAGACTGACGGGGAGGGTTATAGTTACGGGGAGACTGACGGTGAGGGTTATAGCTACTGGGGGAGACTGACGGGGAGGGATATAGTTACGGGGAGACTGACGGGGAGGGTTATAGTGACAGGGGAGACTGACGGGGAGGGTTATAGTTACGGGGGGAGATTGACGGGGAGGGTTATAGTTACGGGGCAGACTGACGGGGAGGGTTATAGTTACGGGGAGACTGACGGGGAGGGTTATAGTTACGGGGAGACTGACGGTGAGGGTTATAGTTACTGGGGGAGACTGATGGGGAGGGTTATAGTTACTGGGGGAGACTGATGGGGAGGGTTATAGTTACGGGGGAGACCGACGGGGAGGGTTATAGTTACGGGGCGGACTGACGGGGAGGGATATAGTCACGGGGGAGACCGACGGGGAGGGTTATAGTTACGGGGCAGACTGACGGGGAGGGATATATTTACGGGGGAGACCGACGGGGATGGTTATAGTTACGGGGAAGACTGACGGTGAGGGTTATAGTTACTGGGGGAGACTGACGGGGAGGGTTATAGTTACTGGGGGAAACTGATGGGGAGGGCTATAGTTACTGGGGAGACTGACGGGGAGGGTTATAGTTACTGGGGAAACTGACGGGGAGGGTAATAGTTACTGGGGAGACTGACGGGGAGGGTTATAGTTACGGGGAGACTGACGGGGAGTGTTATAGTTACAGGGGGAGACTGACGGCGGGGGTTATAGTTACAGGGGGAGACTGACGGGGATGGTTATAGTTACGGGGCAGACTGACGGGGAGGGTTATAGTTACAGGGGGAGACTGACGGGGAGGGTTATAGTTACAGGGGAGACTGACGGGGAGGGTTATAGTTACGGGGGAGACTGATGGGGAGGGTTATTGTTACGGGGAGACTGACGGGGAGGGTTATAGTTACTGGGGAGACTGACGGGGAGGGTTCTAGTTACGGGGGAGACTGACGGGCAGGGTTATAGTTACTGGGGAGACAGACGGTGAGGGTTATAGTTACTGGGGGAGACTGACGGGAGGGCTGTAGGTACAGAGGAGACTGACGGGGAGGGTTATAGTTACGGGGCAGACTGACGGGGAGGGTTATAGTTACTGGGGAGACTGACGGGGAGGGTGATAGTTAAGGGGGAGACTGACGGGGAGGGTTATATTTATGGGAGAGACTCACGGGGAGGGTTATAGTTACCGGGGAGACTGACGGGGAGGGTTATTGTTACTGGGGGAGACTGACGGGGACGGTTATAGTTACAGAGGAGACTGACGGGGAGGGTTATAGTTACGGGACAGACTGACGGTGAGGGTTATAGTTACGGGGGGAGACTGATGGGGAGGGTTATAGCTACGGGAAACTGTCGGGGAGGGTTATATTTATTGGGTGAGACTGATGGGGAGGGTTATAGTTACAGGGGGAGACTGACGGGGAGGGTTATAGTTACGGGGCAGACTGACGGGGAGGGTTATAGTTACGGGGGAGACTGACGGGGAGGGTTATAGTTACTGGGGGAGACTGACGGGAGGGCTGTAGTTACAGAGGAGACTGACAGGGAGGGTTATAGTTACGGGGCAGACTGACGGGGAGGGTTATAGTTACTGGGGAGACTGACGGGGTGGGTTATAGTTACAGGGAGACTGACGGGGAGGGAAATCGTTACAGGGAGACTGACGGGGAGGGTTATAGTTACAGGGAGACGGATGGGGAACGATATAGTTACGGGGAGACTGACGGGGAGGGTTATAGTTACTGGGGAGACTGACGAGGAGGGTTCTAGTTACGGGGGAGACTGACGGGCAGGGTTATAGTTACTGGTGAGACAGACGGTTAGAGTTATAGTTACTGGGGGAGACTGACGGGAGGGCTGTAGTTACAGAGGAGACTGACGGGGAGGGTTATAGATACGGGGCAGACTGAAGGGGAGGGTTATAGTTACTGGGGAGACTGACGGGGAGGGTTATAGTTAAGGGGGAGACTGACGGGGAGGGTTATATTTATGGGAGAGACTCACGGGGAGGGTTATAGTTACCGGGGAGACTGACGGGGAGGGTTATTGTTACGGGACAGACTGACGGTGAGGGTTATAGTTACGGGGGGAGACTGATGGGGAGGGTTATAGCTACGGGAAACTGTCGGGGAGGGTTATATTTACTGGGTGAGACTGATGGGGAGGGTTATAGTTACGGGGGAGACTGATGGGGAGGGTTATAGTTACGGGGCAGACTGACGGTGAGGGTTATAGTTACAGGGGGTGACTGACGGGGAGGGTTATAGTTACAGGGCGAGACTGACGGGGAGGGTTATAGTTACGGGGCAGACTGACGGGGAGGGTTATAGTTACGGGGGAGACTGATGTGGTGGGTTATAGTTACAGGGGAGACTGACGGGGAGGGTTATAGTTACAGGGGGAGACTGACGGGGTGGGTTATAGTTACGGGGCAGACGGACGGGGATGGTAATAGTTACGGGGCAGACTGACGGGGAGGGTTATAGTTACGGGGGAGACTGACGGGGAGGGTTATAGTTACGGGGAGACTGACGGTGAGGGTTATAGCTACTGGGGGAGACTGACGGGGAGGGATATAGTTACGGGGAGACTGACGGGGAGGGTTATAGTGACAGGGGAGACAGACGGGGTGGTTTATAGTTACGGGGGGAGACTGACGGGGAGGGTTATAGTTACGGGGCAGACTGACGGGGAGGGTTATAGTTACGGGGAGACTGACGGGGAGGGTTATAGTTACGGGGAGACTGACGCTGAGGGTTATAGTTACTGGGGGAGACTGACGGGGAGGTTTATAGTTACTGGGGGAGACTGATGGGGAGGGTTATAGTTACGGGGGAGACCGACGGGGAGGGAAATAGTTACGGGGCAGACTGACGGGGAGGGATATAGTCACGGGGGAGACCGACGGGGAGGGTTATAGTTACGGGGCAGACTGACGGGGAGGGATATATTTACGGGGGAGACCGACGGGGAGGGTTATAGTTACGGGGCATACTGACGGGGAGGGTTATAGTTACGGGGAGACTGACGGTGAGGGTTATAGTTACTGGGGGAGACTGACGGGGAGGGTTATAGTTACTGGGGGAAACTGATGGGGAGGGTTATAGTTACTGGGGAGACTGACGGGGAGGGTTATAGTTACTGGGGAAACTGACGGGGAGGGTTATAGTTACTGGGGAGACTGACGGGGAGGGTTATAGTTACGGGGAGACTGACGGGGAGTGTTATAGTTACAGGGGGAGACTGACGGCGGGGGTTATAGTTACAGTGGGAGACTGACGGGGATGGTTATAGTTACGGGGCAGACTGACGGGGAGGGTTATAGTTACAGGGGGAGACTGACGGGGAGGGTTATAGTTACAGGGGAGACTGACGGGGAGGGTTATAGTTACGGGGGAGACTGATGGGGAGGGTTATAGTTACGGGGAGACTGACGGGGAGGGTTATAGTTACAGAGGAGACTGACGGGGAGGGTTATAGTTACGGGGCAGACTGACGGGGAGGGTTATAGTTACTGGGGAGACTGACGGGGAGGGTTATAGTTAAGGGGGAGACTGACGGGGAGGGTTATATTTATGGGAGAGACTCACGGGGAGGGTTATAGTTACCGGGGAGACTGACGGGGAGGGTTATTGTTACTGGGGGAGACTGACGGGGACGGTTATAGTTACAGAGGAGACTGACGGGGAGGGTTATAGTTACGGGACAGACTGACGGTGAGGGTTATAGTTACGGGGGGAGACTGATGGGGAGGGTTATAGCTACGGGAAACTGTCGGGGAGGGTTATATTTACAGGGTGAGACTGATGGGGAGGGTTATAGTTACGGGGGAGACTGATGGGGAGGGTTATAGTTACGGGGCAGACTGACGGTGAGGGTTATAGTTACAGGGGGTGACTGACGGGGAGGGTAATAGTTACAGGGGGAGACTGACGGGGAGGGTTATAGTTACGGGGCAGACTGACGGGGAGGGTTATAGTTACGGGGGAGACTGATGGGGTGGGTTATAGTTACAGGGGAGACTGACGGGGAGGGTTATAGTTACAGGGGGAGACTGACGGGGTGGGTTATTGTTACGGGGCAGACTGACGGGGAGGGTTATAGTTACGGGGCAGACTGACGGGGAGGGTTATAGTTACGGGGGAGACTGATGGGGTGGGTTATAGTTACAGGGAGACTGACGGGGAGGGTTATAGTTACGGGGAGACTGACGGGGAGGGTTATAGTTACGGGGGAGACTGACGGGGAGGGTTATAGTTACGGGGAGACTGACGGTGAGGGTTATAGCTACTGGGGGAGACTGACGGGGAGGGATATAGTTACGGGGAGACTGACGGGGAGGGTTATAGTGATAGGGGAGACTGACGGGGAGGTTTATAGTTACGGGGGGAGACTGATGGGGAGGGTTATAGTTACGGGGGAGACCGACGGGGAGGGAAATAGTTATGGGGCAGACTGACGGGGAGGGATATAGTCACGGGGGAGACCGACGGGGAGGGTTATAGTTACGGGGCAGACTGACGGGGAGGGATATATTTACGGGGGAGACCGACGGGGAGGGTTATAGTTACGGGGCAGACTGACAGGGAGGGTTATAGTTACGGGGAGACTGACGGTGAGGGTTATAGTTACTGGGGGAGACTGACGGGGAGGGTTATAGTTACTGGGGGAAACTGATGGGGAGGGTTATAGTTACTGGGGAGACTGACGGGGAGGGTTATAGTTACTGGGGAAACTGACGGGGAGGGTTATAGTTACTGGGGAGACTGACGGGGAGGGTTATAGTTACGGGGAGACTGACGGGGAGTGTTATAGTTACAGGGGGAGACTGACGGCGGGGGTTATAGTTACAGGGGGAGACTGACGGGGATGGTTATAGTTACGGGGCAGACTGACGGGGAGGGTTATAGTTACAGGGGGAGACTGACGGGGAGGGTTATAGTTACAGGGGAGACTGACGGGGAGGGTTATAGTTACGGGGGAGACTGACGGGGAGGGTTATAGTTACGGGGAGACTGACGGGGAGGGTTATAGTTACAGAGGAGACTGACGGGGAGGGTTATAGTTACGGGGCAGACTGACGGGGAGGGTTATAGTTAAGGGGGAGACTGACGGGGAGGGTTATATTTATGGGAGAGACTCACGGGGAGGGTTATAGTTACCGGGGAGACTGACGGGGAGGGTTATTGTTACTGGGGGAGACTGACGTGGACGGTTATAGTTACAGAGGAGACTGACGGGGAGGGTTATAGTTACGGGACAGACTGACGGTGAGGGTTATAGTTACTGGGGGAGACTGATGGGGAGGGTTATAGCTACGGGAAACTGTCGGGGAGGGTTATATTTACTGGGTGAGACTGATGGGGAGGGTTATAGTTACGGGGGAGACTGATGGGGAGGGTTATAGTTACGGGGCAGACTGACGGTGAGGGTTATAGTTACAGGGGGTGACTGACGGGGAGGGTTATAGTTACAGGGGGAGACTGACGGGGAGGGTTATAGTTACGGGGCAGACTGACGGGGAGGGTTATAGTTACGGGGGAGTCTGACGGGGAGGGTTATAGTTACTGGGGGAGACTGACGGGAGGGCTGTAGTTACAGAGGAGACTGACGGGGAGGGTTATAGTTACGGGGCAGACTGACGGGGAGGGTTATAGTTACTGGGGAGACTGACGGGGAGGGTTATAGTTACAGGGAGACTGACGGGGAGGGAAATCGTTACAGGGAGACTGACGGGGAGGGTTATAGTTACAGGGATACGGATGGGGAACGATATAGTTACGGGGAGAACGACGGGGAGGGTTATAGTTACGGGGAGACTGACGGGGAGGGTTATAGTTACGGGGAGACTGACGGTGAGGGTTATAGTTACTGGGGGAGACTGATGGGGAGGGTTATAGTTACTGGGCGAGACTGATGGGGAGGGTTATAATTACGGGGGAGACCGACGGGGAGGGTTATAGTTACGGGGCAGACTGACGGGGAGGGATATATTTACGGGGGAGACCGACGGGGAGGGTTATAGTTACGGGGCAGACTGACGGTGAGGGTTATAGTTACTGGGGGAGACTGACGGGGAGGGTTATAGTTACTGGGGGAAACTGATGGGGAGGGCTATAGTTACTGGGGAGACTGACGGGGAGGGTTATAGTTACTGGGGAAACTGACGGGGAGGGTTATAGTTACTGGGGAGACTGACGGGGAGGGTTATAGTTACGGGGAGACTGACGGGGAGTGTTATAGTTACAGGGGGAGACTGACGGCGGGGGTTATAGTTACAGAGGAGCCTGACGGGGATGGTTATAGTTACGGGGCAGACTGACGGGGAGGGTTATAGTTACCGGGGAGACTGACGGGCAGGGTTATTGTTACTGGGGGAGACTGACGGGGACGGTTATAGTTACAGAGGAGACTGACTTGGAGGGTTATAGTTACGGGACAGACTGACGGTGAGGGTTATAGTTACGGGGGGAGACTGATGGGGAGGGTTATAGCTACGGGAAACTGTCGGGGAGGGTTATATTTACTGGGTGAGACTGATGGGGAGGGTTATAGTTACGGGGGAGACTGATGGGGAGGGTTATAGTTACGGGGCAGACTGACGTTGAGGGTTATAGTTACAGGGGGTGACTGACGGGGAGGGTTATAGTTACAGGGGGAGACTGACGGGGAGTGTTATAGTTACGGGGCAGACTGACGGGGAGGGTTATAGTTACGGGGGAGACTGACGGTGAGGGTTATAGTTACAGGGGGTGACTGACGGGGAGGGTTATAGTTACAGGGGGAGACTGACGGGGAGGGTTATAGTTACGGGGCAGACTGATGGGGAGGGTTATAGTTACGGGGGAGACTGACGGGGAGGGTTATAATTACGGGGGAGACTGACGGGGAGGGTTATAGTTACGGGGGAGACTGATGGGGAGGGATATAGTTACGTGGAGACTGACGGGGAGGGTTATAGTTACGGGGAGACTGACGGGGAGGGTTATAGTTACTGGGAGACTGACAGGGAGGGTTACAGTTACTGGGGAGACTGACGGGGAGGGTTCTAGTTACGGGGGAGACTGACGGGCAGGGTTATAGTTACGGGTCAGACTGACGGGAAGGTTATAGTTACGGGGAGACTGACGGGAGGGCTGTAGTTACAGAGGAGACTGAAGGGGAGGGTTATAGTTACGGGGCAGACTGACGGGGAGGGTTATAGTTACTGGGGAGACTGACGGGGAGGGTTATAGTTAAGGGGGAGACTGACGGGGACGGTTATATTTATGGGAGATACTCACGGGGAGGGTTATAGTTACCGGGGAGACTGACGGGGAGGGTTATTGTTACTGGGGGAGACTGACGGGGACGGTTATAGTTACAGAGGAGACTGACGGGGAGGGTTATAGTTACGGGGCAGACTGACGGTGAGGGTTACAGTTACGGGACAGACTGACGGTGAGGGTTATAGTTACGGGGAGACTGACGGGGATGGTTCTAGTTACGTGGAGACTGACGGGGAGGGTTATATTTATGGGAGAGACTGACGGGGAGGGTTGTAGTTACGGGGAGACTGACGGGGTGGGTTATAGTTACGGGGAGGCTGATGGGGAGTGTTATAGTTACTGGGGGAGACTGACGGGGACGGTGATAGTTACAGAGGAGACTGACGGGGAGGGTTATAGTTACGGGACAGACTGGCGGTGAGGGTTATAGTTACGGGGGGAGACTGATGGGGAGGGTTATAGCTACGGGAAACTGTCGGGAAGGGTTATATTTACTGGGGGAGACTGATGGGGAGGGTTATAGTTACGGGGGAGACTGATGGGGAGGGTTATAGTTACGGGGCAGACTGACGGTGAGGGTTATAGTTACAGGGGGTGACTGACGGGGAGGGTTATAGTTACAGGGGGAGACTGACGGGGAGGGTTATAGTTACGGGGCAGACTGACGGGGAGGGTTATAGTTACGGGGGAGACTGACGGGGAGGGTTATAGTTACGGGGAGACTGACGGTGAGGGTTATAGCTACTGGGGGAGACTGACGGGGAGGGATATAGTTACGGGGAGACTGACGGGGAGGGTTATAGTGACAGGGGAGACTGACGGGGAGGGTTATAGTTACGTGGGGAGACTGACGGGGAGGGTTATAGTTACGGGGCAGACTGACGGGGAGGATTATAGTTACGGGGAGACTGACGGGGAGGGTTATAGTTACGGGGAGACTGACGGTGAGGGTTATAGTTACTGGGGGAGACTGACGGGGAGGGTTATAGTTACTGGGTGAGACTGATGGGGAGGGTTATAGTTACGGGGGAGACCGACGGGGAGGGTTATAGTTACGGGGCAGACTGACGGGGAGGGATATATTTACGGGGGAGACCGACGGGGAGGGTTATAGTTACGGGGAGACTGACGGTGAGGGTTATAGTTACTGGGGGAGACTGACGGGGAGGGTTATAGTTACTGGGGGAAACTGATGGGGAGGTTTATAGTTACGGGGCAGACTGACGGGGAGGGTTATAGTTACAGGGGGAGACTGACGGGGAGGGTTATAGTTACAGGGGAGACTGACGGGGAGGGTTATAGTTAATGGGGAGACTGATGGGGAGGGTTATAGTTACGGGGAGACTGACGGGGATGGTTATAGTTACTGGGGAGACTGACGGGGAGGGTTCTAGTTACGGGGGAGACTGACGGGCAGGGTATAGTTACTGGGGAGACAGACGGTGAGGGTTATAGTTACTGGGGGAGACTGACGGGAGGGCTGTACTTACAGAGGAGACTGACGGGGAGGGTTATAGTTACGGGGCAGACTGACGGCGAGGGTTATAGTTACTGGGGAGACTGACGGGGAGGGTTATAGTTAAGGGGGAGACTGACGGGGAGGGTTATATTTATGGGAGAGACTCACGGGGAGTGTTATAGTTACCGGGGAGACTGACGGGGAGGGTATTTGTTACTGGGGGAGACTGACGGGGACGGTTATAGTTACAGAGGAGACTGACTGGGAGGGTTATAGTTACGGGACAGACTGACGGTGAGGGTTATAGTTACGGGGGGAGACTGATGGGGAGGGTTATAGCTACGGGAAACTGTCAGGGAGGGTTATATTTACTGGGTGAGCCTGATGGGGAGGGTTATAGTTACGGGGGAGACTGATGGGGAGGGTTATAGTTACGGGGCAGACTGACGGTGAGGGTTATAGTTACAGGGGGTGACTGACGGGGAGGGTTATAGTTACAGGGGGAGACTGACGGGGAGGGTTATAGTTACGGGGCAGACTGACGGGGAGGGTTATAGTTACGGGGGAGACTGACGGGGAGGGTTATAGTTACGGGGAGACTGACGGTGAGGGTTATAGCTACTGGGGGAGACTGACGGGGAGGGATATAGTTACGGGGAGACTGACGGGGAGGGTTATAGTGAAAGGGGAGACTGACGGGGAGGGTTATAGTTACGGGGGGAGACTGACGGGGAGGGTTATAGTTACGGGGAGACTGACGGGGAGGGTTATAGTTACGGGGAGACTGACGGTGAGAGTTATAGTTACTGGGGGAGACTGACGGGGAGGGTTATAGTTACTGGGGGAGACTGATGGGGAGGGTTATAGTTACGGGGGAGACCGACGGGGAGGGTTATAGTTACGGGGCAGACTGACGGGGAGGGATATAGTTACGGGGGAGACTGACGGGAAGGGTTATAGTTACGGGGCAGACTGACGGGGAGGGATATATTGACGGGGGATACCGACGGGAAGGGTTATATTTACGGGGCAGACTGACGGGGAGGGTTATAGTTACGGGGAGACTGACGGTGAGGGTTATAGTTACTGGGGGAGACTGACGGGGAGGGTTATAGTTACTGGGGGAAACTGATGTGGAGGGTTATAGTTACTGGGGAGACTGACGGGGAGGGTTATAGTTACTGGGGAGACTGACGGGGAGGGTTATAGTTACGGGGAGACGGACGGGGAGTGTTATAGTTACAGGGGGAGACTGACGGGGAGGGTTATAGTTACAGGGGAGACTAACGGGGAGGTTTATAGTTACGGGGGAGACTGATGGGGAGGGTTATAGTTACGGGGAGACTGACGGGGAGGGTTAAAGTTACTGGTTAGACTGTCGGGGAGGGTTCTAGTTACGGGGGAGACTGACGGGCAGGGTTATAGTAACTGGGGAGACTGACGGTGAGGGTTATAGTTACTGGGGGAGACTGACGGGAGGGTTATAGTTACAGGGAGACTGACAGGGAGGGAAATCGTTACAGGGAGACTGACGGGGACGGTTATAGTTACAGGGAGACGGATGGGGAACGATACAGTTACGGGGAGACTGACGGGGAGGGTTATAGTTACGGGGGGAGACTGACGGGGAGGGTTATAGTTACGGGGGAGACTGATGGGGAGGGTTATATTTACGGGAAACTGACGGGGAGGGTTATAGTTACTGGGGAGACTGACGGGGAGGGTTCTAGTCACTGGGGAGACCGACGGTGCGGGTTATAGTTACTGGGGAGACTGACGGTGAGGGTTATAGTTTCGGGACAGACTGACGGTGAGGGTTATAGTAACGGGGAGACTGACGGTGAGGGTTATAGTTACGGAGGGAGACTGATGGGGAGGGTTATAGTTACGGGGGAGACTGACGGGGAGGGTTATAGTTACGGGGGAGACTGACGGGGAGGGTTATAGTTACGGGGGAGACTGATGGGGAGGGATATAGTTACGGGGAGACTGACGGGGAGGGTTATAGTTACGGGGAGACTGACGGGGAGGGTTATAGTTACTGGGAGACTGACAGGGAGGGTTATAGTTACTGGGGAGACTGACGGGGAGGGTTCTAGTTACGGGGGAGACTGACGGGCAGGGTTATAGTTACGGGGCAGACTGACGGGGAGGGTTATAGTTACGGGGAGACTGACGGGAGGGCTGTAGTTACAGAGGAGACTGAAGGGGAGGGTTATAGTTACGGGGCAGACTGACGGGGAGGGTTATAGTTACTGGGGAGACTGACGGGGAGGGTTATAGTTAAGGGGGAGACTGACGGGGACGGTTATATTTATGGGAGATACTCACGGGGAGGGTTATAGTTACCGGGGAGACTGACGGGGAGGGTTATTGTTACTGGGGGAGACTGACGGGGACGGTTATAGTTACAGAGGAGACTGACGGGGAGGGTTATAGTTACGGGGCAGACTGACGGTGAGGGTTACAGTTACGGGACAGACTGACGGTGAGGGTTATAGTTACGGGGAGACTGACGGGGATGGTTATAGTTACGTGGAGACTGACGGGGAGGGTTATATTTATGGGAGAGACTGACGGGGAGGGTTGTAGTTACGGGGAGGCTGATGGGGAGTGTTATAGCTACTGGGGGAGACTGACGGGGACGGTGATAGTTACAGAGGAGACTGACGGGGAGGGTTATAGTTACGGGACAGACTGGCGGTGAGGGTTATAGTTACGGGGGGAGACTGATGGGGAGGGTTATAGCTACGGGAAACTGTCGGGAAGGGTTATATTTACTGGGGGAGACTGATGGGGAGGGTTATAGTTACGGGGGAGACTGATGGGGAGGGTTATAGTTACGGGGCAGACTGACGGTGAGGGTTATAGTTACAGGGGGTGACTGACGGGGAGGGTTATAGTTACAGGGGGAGACTGACGGGGAGGGTTATAGTTACGGGGCAGACTGACAGGGAGGGTTATAGTTACGGGGGAGACTGACGGGGAGGGTTATAGTTACGGGGAGACTGACGGTGAGGGTTATAGCTACTGGGGGAGACTGACGGGGAGGGATATAGTTACGGGGAGACTGACGGGGAGGGTTATAGTGACAGGGGAGACTGACGGGGAGGGTTATAGTTACGTGGGGAGACTGACGGGGAGGGTTATAGTTACGGGGCAGACTGACGGGGAGGATTATAGTTACGGGGAGACAGACGGGGAGGGTTATAGTTACGGGGAGACTGACGGTGAGGGTTATAGTTACTGGGGGAGACTGACGGGGAGGGTTATAGTTACTGGGGGAGACTGATGGGGAGGGTTATAGTTACGGGGGAGACCGACGGGGAGGGTTATAGTTACGGGGCAGACTGACGGGGAGGGATATATTTACGGGGGAGACCGACGGGGAGGGTTATAGTTACGGGGAGACTGACGGTGAGGGTTATAGTTACTGGGGGAGACTGACGGGGAGGGTTATAGTTACTGGGGGAAACTGATGGGGAGGTTTATAGTTACGGGGCAGACTGACGGGGAGGGTTATAGTTACAGGGGGAGACTGACGGGGAGGGTTATAGTTACAGGGGAGACTGACGGGGAGGGTTATAGTTAATGGGGAGACTGATGGGGAGGGTTATAGTTACGGGGAGACTGACGGGGATGGTTATAGTTACTGGGGAGACTGACGGGGAGGGTTCTAGTTACGGGGGAGACTGACGGGCAGGGTATAGTTACTGGGGAGACAGACGGTGAGGGTTATAGTTACTGGGGGAGACTGACGGGAGGGCTGTACTTACAGAGGAGACTGACGGGGAGGGTTATAGTTACGGGGCAGACTGACGGCGAGGGTTATAGTTACTGGGGAGACTGACGGGGAGGGTTATAGTTAAGGGGGAGACTGACGGGGAGGGTTATATTTATGGGAGAGACTCACGGGGAGGGTTATAGTTACCGGGGAGACTGACGGGGAGGGTTATTGTTACTGGGGGAGACTGACGGGGACGGTTATAGTTACAGAGGAGACTGACTGGGAGGGTTATAGTTACGGGACAGACTGACGGTGAGGGTTATAGTTACGGGGGGAGACTGATGGGGAGGGTTATAGCTACGGGAAACTGTCAGGGAGGGTTATATTTACTGGGTGAGCCTGATGGGGAGGGTTATAGTTACGGGGGAGACTGATGGGGAGGGTTATAGTTACGGGGCAGACTGACGGTGAGGGTTATAGTTACAGGGGGTGACTGACGGGGAGGGTTATAGTTACAGGGGGAGACTGACGGGGAGGGTTATAGTTACGGGGCAGACTGACGGGGAGGGTTATAGTTACGGGGGAGACTGACGGGGAGGGTTATAGTTACGGGGAGACTGACGGTGAGGGTTATAGCTACTGGGGGAGACTGACGGGGAGGGATATAGTTACGGGGAGGCTGACGGGGAGGGTTATAGTGAAAGGGGAGACTGACGGGGAGGGTTATAGTTACGGGGGGAGACTGACGGGGAGGGTTATAGTTACGGGGCAGACTGACGGGGAGGGTTATAGTTACGGGGAGACTGACGGGGAGGGTTATAGTTACGGGGAAACTGACGGTGAGAGTTATAGTTACTGGGGGAGACTGACGGGGAGGGTTATAGTTACTGGGGGAGACTGATGGGGAGGGTTATAGTTACGGGGGAGACTGACGGGGAGGGTTATAGTTACGGAGCAGACTGACGGGGAGGGATATAGTTACGGGGGAGACTGACGGGAAGGGTTATAGTTACGGGGCAGACTGACGGGGAGGAATATATTGACGGGGGAGACCGACGGGAAGGGTTATATTTACGGGGCAGACTGACGGGGAGGGTTATAGTTACGGGGAGACTGACGGTGAGGGTTATAGTTACTGGGGGAGACTGACGGGGAGGGTTATAGTTACTGGGGGAAACTGATGTGGAGGGTTATAGTTACTGGGGAGACTGACGGGGAGGGTTATAGTTACTGGGGAGACTGACGGGGAGGGTTATAGTTACGGGGAGACGGACGGGGAGTGTTATAGTTACAGGGGGAGACTGACGGGGAGGGTTATAGTTACAGGGGAGACTAACAGGGAGGTTTATAGTTACGGGGGAGACTGATGGGGAGGGTTATAGTTACGGGGAGACTGACGGGGAGGGTTAAAGTTACTGGTTAGACTGTCTGGGAGGGTTCTAGTTACGGGGGAGACTGACGGGCAGGGTTATAGTAACTGGGGAGACTGACGGTGAGGGTTATAGTTACTGGGGGAGACTGACGGGAGGGTTATAGTTACAGGGAGACTGACAGGGAGGGAAATCGTTACAGGGAGACTGACGGGGACGGTTATAGTTACAGGGAGACGGATGGGGAACGATACAGTTACGGGGAGACTGACGGGGAGGGTTATAGTTACGGGGGGAGACTGACGGGGAGGGTTATAGTTACGGGGGAGACTGATGGGGAGGGTTATAGTTACGGGAAACTGACGGGGAGGGTTATAGTTACTGGGGAGACTGACGGGGAGGGTTCTAGTCACTGGGGAGACCGACGGTGCGGGTTATAGTTACTGGGGAGACTGACGGTGAGGGTTATAGTTTCGGGACAGACTGACGGTGAGGGTTATAGTAACGGGGAGACTGACGGTGAGGGTTATAGTTACGGAGGGAGACTGATGGGGAGGGTTATAGTTACGGGGGAGACTGACGGGGAGGGTTATAGTTACTGGGGAGACTGACGGGGAGGGTTATAGTTACGGGGGAGACTGATGGGGAGGGATATAGTTACGGGGAGACTGACGGGGAGGGTTATAGTTACGGGGAGACTGACGGGGAGGGTTATAGTTACTGGGAGACTGACAGGGAGGGTTATAGTTACTGGGGAGACTGACGGGGAGGGTTCTAGTTACGGGGGAGACTGACGGGCAGGGTTATAGTTACGGGGCAGACTGACGGGGAGGGTTATAGTTACGGGGAGACTGACGGGAGGGCTGTAGTTACAGAGGAGACTGAAGGGGAGGGTTATAGTTACGGGGCAGACTGACGGGGAGGGTTATAGTTACTGGGGAGACTGACGGGGAGGGTTATAGTTAAGGGGGAGACTGACGGGGACGGTTATATTTATGGGAGATACTCACGGGGAGGGTTATAGTTACCGGGGAGACTGACGGGGAGGGTTATTGTTACTGGGGGAGACTGACGGGGACGGTTATAGTTACAGAGGAGACTGACGGGGAGGGTTATAGTTACGGGGCAGACTGACGGTGAGGGTTACAGTTACGGGACAGACTGACGGTGAGGGTTATAGTTACGGGGAGACTGACGGGGATGGTTATAGTTACGTGGAGACTGACGGGGAGGGTTATATTTATGGGAGAGACTGACGGGGAGGGTTGTAGTTACGGGGAGGCTGATGGGGAGTGTTATAGCTACTGGGGGAGACTGACGGGGACGGTGATAGTTACAGAGGAGACTGACGGGGAGGGTTATAGTTACGGGACAGACTGGCGGTGAGGGTTATAGTTACGGGGGGAGACTGATGGGGAGGGTTATAGCTACGGGAAACTGTCGGGAAGGGTTATATTTACTGGGGGAGACTGATGGGGAGGGTTATAGTTACGGGGGAGACTGATGGGGAGGGTTATAGTTACGGGGCAGACTGACGGTGAGGGTTATAGTTACAGGGGGTGACTGACGGGGAGGGTTATAGTTACAGGGGGAGACTGACGGGGAGGGTTATAGTTACGGGGCAGACTGACAGGGAGGGTTATAGTTACGGGGGAGACTGACGGGGAGGGTTATAGTTACGGGGAGACTGACGGTGAGGGTTATAGCTACTGGGGGAGACTGACGGGGAGGGATATAGTTACGGGGAGACTGACGGGGAGGGTTATAGTGACAGGGGAGACTGACGGGGAGGGTTATAGTTACGTGGGGAGACTGACGGGGAGGGTTATAGTTACGGGGCAGACTGACGGGGAGGATTATAGTTACGGGGAGACAGACGGGGAGGGTTATAGTTACGGGGAGACTGACGGTGAGGGTTATAGTTACTGGGGGAGACTGACGGGGAGGGTTATAGTTACTGGGGGAGACTGATGGGGAGGGTTATAGTTACGGGGGAGACCGACGGGGAGGGTTATAGTTACGGGGCAGACTGACGGGGAGGGATATATTTACGGGGGAGACCGACGGGGAGGGTTATAGTTACGGGGAGACTGACGGTGAGGGTTATAGTTACTGGGGGAGACTGACGGGGAGGGTTATAGTTACTGGGGGAAACTGATGGGGAGGTTTATAGTTACGGGGCAGACTGACGGGGAGGGTTATAGTTACAGGGGGAGACTGACGGGGAGGGTTATAGTTACAGGGGAGACTGACGGGGAGGGTTATAGTTAATGGGGAGACTGATGGGGAGGGTTATAGTTACGGGGAGACTGACGGGGATGGTTATAGTTACTGGGGAGACTGACGGGGAGGGTTCTAGTTACGGGGGAGACTGACGGGCAGGGTATAGTTACTGGGGAGACAGACGGTGAGGGTTATAGTTACTGGGGGAGACTGACGGGAGGGCTGTACTTACAGAGGAGACTGACGGGGAGGGTTATAGTTACGGGGCAGACTGACGGCGAGGGTTATAGTTACTGGGGAGACTGACGGGGAGGGTTATAGTTAAGGGGGAGACTGACGGGGAGGGTTATATTTATGGGAGAGACTCACGGGGAGGGTTATAGTTACCGGGGAGACTGACGGGGAGGGTTATTGTTACTGGGGGAGACTGACGGGGACGGTTATAGTTACAGAGGAGACTGACTGGGAGGGTTATAGTTACGGGACAGACTGACGGTGAGGGTTATAGTTACGGGGGGAGACTGATGGGGAGGGTTATAGCTACGGGAAACTGTCAGGGAGGGTTATATTTACTGGGTGAGCCTGATGGGGAGGGTTATAGTTACGGGGGAGACTGATGGGGAGGGTTATAGTTACGGGGCAGACTGACGGTGAGGGTTATAGTTACAGGGGGTGACTGACGGGGAGGGTTATAGTTACAGGGGGAGACTGACGGGGAGGGTTATAGTTACGGGGCAGACTGACGGGGAGGGTTATAGTTACGGGGGAGACTGACGGGGAGGGTTATAGTTACGGGGAGACTGACGGTGAGGGTTATAGCTACTGGGGGAGACTGACGGGGAGGGATATAGTTACGGGGAGGCTGACGGGGAGGGTTATAGTGAAAGGGGAGACTGACGGGGAGGGTTATAGTTACGGGGGGAGACTGACGGGGAGGGTTATAGTTACGGGGCAGACTGATGGGGAGGGTTATAGTTACGGGGAGACTGACGGGGAGGGTTATAGTTACGGGGAGACTGACGGTGAGAGTTATAGTTACTGGGGGAGACTGACGGGGAGGGTTATAGTTACTGGGGGAGACTGATGGGGAGGGTTATAGTTACGGGGGAGACCGACGGGGAGGGTTATAGTTACGGGGCAGACTGACGGGGAGGGATATAGTTACGGGGGAGACTGACGGGAAGGGTTATAGTTACGGGGCAGACTGACGGGGAGGAATATATTGACGGGGGAGACCGACGGGAAGGGTTATATTTACGGGGCAGACTGACGGGGAGGGTTATAGTTACGGGGAGACTGACGGTGAGGGTTATAGTTACTGGGGGAGACTGACGGGGAGGGTTATAGTTACTGGGGGAAACTGATGTGGAGGGTTATAGTTACTGGGGAGACTGACGGGGAGGGTTATAGTTACTGGGGAGACTGACGGGGAGGGTTATAGTTACGGGGAGACGGACGGGGAGTGTTATAGTTACAGGGGGAGACTGACGGGGAGGGTTATAGTTACAGGGGAGACTAACGGGGAGGTTTATAGTTACGGGGGAGACTGATGGGGAGGGTTATAGTTACGGGGAGACTGACGGGGAGGGTTAAAGTTACTGGTTAGACTGTCGGGGAGGGTTCTAGTTACGGGGGAGACTGACGGGCAGGGTTATAGTAACTGGGGAGACTGACGGTGAGGGTTATAGTTACTGGGGGAGACTGACGGGAGGGTTATAGTTACAGGGAGACTGACAGGGAGGGAAATCGTTACAGGGAGACTGACGGGGACGGTTATAGTTACAGGGAGACGGATGGGGAACGATATAGTTACGGGGAGACTGACGGGGAGGGTTATAGTTACGGGGGGAGACTGACGGGGAGGGTTATAGTTACGGGGGAGACTGATGGGGAGGGTTATAGTTACGGGAAACTGACGGGGAGGGTTATAGTTACTGGGGAGACTGACGGGGAGGGTTCTAGTCACTGGGGAGACCGACGGTGCGGGTTATAGTTACTGGGGAGACTGACGGTGAGGGTTATAGTTTCGGGACAGACTGACGGTGAGGGTTATAGTAACGGGGAGACTGACGGTGAGGGTTATAGTTACGGAGGGAGACTGATGGGGAGGGTTATAGCTACGGGAAACTGTCGGGGAGGGTTATATTTACTGGGGGAGACTGATGGGGAGGGTTATAGTTACTGGGGAGACTGACGGGGAGGGTTATAGTTACAGGGGGTGACTGACGGTGAGGGTTATAGTTACAGGGGGAGACTGACGGGGAGGGTTATAGTTACGGGGCAGACTGACGGGGAGGGTTATAGTTACGGGGAGACTGACGGTGAGGGTTATAGTTACGGAGGGAGACTGATGGGGAGGGTTATATCTACGGGAAACTGTCGGGGAGGGTTATATTTACTGGGGGAGACTGATGGGGAGGGTTATAGTTACTGGGGAGACTGACGGGGAGGGTTATAGTTACAGGGGGTGACTGACGGTGAGGGTTATAGTTACAGGGGGAGACTGACGGGGAGGGTTATAGTTACGGGGCAGACTGACGGGGAGGGTTATAGTTACGGGGGAGACTGACGGGGAGGGTTATAGTTACGGGGAGACTGACGGTGAGGGTTATAGCTACTGGGGGAGACTGACGGGTAGGGATATAGTTACGGGGAGACTAACGGGGAGGGTTATAGTGACAGGGGAGACTGACGGGGAGGGTTATAGTTACGGGGGGAAACTGACGGGGAGGGTTATAGTTACGGGGCAGACTGACGGGGAGGGTTATAGTTACGGGGAGACTGACGGGGAGGGTTATAGTTACGGGGAGACTGACGGTGAGGGTTATAGTTACTGGGGGAGACTGACGGGGAGGGTTATAGTTACTGGGGGAGATTGATGGGGAGGGTTCTAGTTAGGGGGGAGACCGACTGGGAGGGTTATAGTTACGGGGCAGACTGACGGGGAGGGATATAGTTACGGGGGAGACCGATGGGGAGGGTTATAGTTACGGGGCAGACTGACAGGGAGGGATATATTTACGGGGGAGACCGACGGGGAGGGTTATAGTTACGGGGCAGACTGACGGGGAGGGTTATAGTTACGGGGAGACTGACGGTGAGGGTTATAGTTACTGGGGGAGTCTGACGTGGAGGGTTATAGTTACTGGGGAGACTGACGGGGAGGGTTATAGTTACGGGGAGATGACGGGGAGTGTTATAGTTACAGGGGGAGACTGACGGCGGGGGTTATAGTTACAGGGGGAGACTGACGGGGATGGTTATTGTTACGGGGCAGACTGACGGGGAGGGTTATAGTTACAGGGGGAGACTGACGGGGAGGGTTATAGTTACAGGGGAGACTGACGGGGAGGGTTATAGTTACGGGGGAGACTGATGGGGAGGGTTATAGTTACGGGGAGACTGACGGGGAGGGTTATAGTTACTGGGGAGACTGACGGGGAGGGTTCTAGTTACGGGGGAGACTGACGGGCAGGGTTATATTTACGGGGCAGACTGACGGGGAGGGTTATAGTTACGGGGGAGACTGACGGTGAGGGTTATAGTTACTGGGGGAGACTGACGGGGAGGGTTATAGTTACTGGGGGAAACTGATGTGGAGGGTTATAGTTACTGGGGAGACTGACGGGGAGGGTTATAGTTACGGGGAGACTGACGGTGAGGGTTATAGTTACGGAGCGAGACTGATGGGGAGGGTTATATCTACGGGAAACTGTCGGGGAGGGTTATATTTACTGGGGTAGACTGATGGGGAGGGTTATAGTTACTGGGGAGACTGACGGGGAGGGTTATAGTTACAGGGGGTGACTGACGGTGAGGGTTATAGTTACAGGGGGAGACTGACGGGGAGGGTTATAGTTACGGGGCAGACTGACGGGGAGGGTTATAGTTACGGGGGAGACTGACGGGGAGGGTTATAGTTACGGGGAGACTGACGGTGAGGGTTTTAGCTACTGGGGGAGACTGACGGGTAGGGATATAGTTACGGGGAGACTAACGGGGAGGGTTATAGTGACAGGGGAGACTGACGGGGAGGGTTATAATTACGGGGGGAAACTGACGGGGAGGGTTATAGTTACGGGGCAGACTGACGGGGAGGGTTATAGTTACGGGGAGACTGACGGGGAGGGTTATAGTTACGGGGAGACTGACGGTGAGGGTTATAGTTACTGGGGGAGACTGACGGGGAGGGTTATAGTTACTGGGGGAGATTGATGGGGAGGGTTCTAGTTAGGGGGGAGACCGACTGGGAGGGTTATAGTTACGGGGTAGACTGACGGGGAGGGATATAGTTACGGGGGAGACCGATGGGGAGGGTTATAGTTACGGGGCAGACTGACAGGGAGGGATATATTTACGGGGGAGACCGACGGGGAGGGTTATAGTTACGGGGCAGACTGACGGGGAGGGTTATAGTTACGGGGAGACTGACGGTGAGGGTTATAGTTACTGGGGGAGACTGACTGGGAGGGTTATAGTTACTGGGGAGACTGACGGGGAGGGTTATAGTTACGGGGAGATGACGGGGAGTGTTATAGTTACAGGGGGAGACTGACGGCGGGGGTTATAGTTACAGGGGGAGACTGACGGGGATGGTTATAGTTACGGGGCAGACTGACGGGGAGGGTTATAGTTACAGGGGGAGACTGACGGGGAGGGTTATAGTTACAGGGGAGACTGACGGGGAGGGTTATAGTTACGGGGGAGACTGATGGGGAGGGTTATAGTTACGGGGAGACTGACGGGGAGGGTTATAGTTACTGGGGAGACTGACGGGGAGGGTTCTAGTTACGGGGGAGACTGACGGGCAGGGTTATATTTACGGGGCAGACTGACGGGGAGGGTTATAGTTACGGGGGAGACTGACGGTGAGGGTTATAGTTACTGGGGGAGACTGACGGGGAGGGTTATAGTTACTGGGGGAAACTGATGTGGAGGGTTATAGTTACTGGGGAGACTGACGGGGAGGGTTATAGTTACTGGGGAGACTGACGGGGAGGGTTATAGTTACGGGGAGACGGACGGGGAGTGTTATAGTTACAGGGGGAGACTGACGGGGATGGTTATAGTTACGGGGCAGACTGACGGGGAGTGTTATAGTTACAGGGGGAGACTGACGGGGAGGGTTATAGTTACAGGGGAGACTAACGGGGAGGGTTATAGTTACGGGGGAGACTGATGGGGAGGGTTATAGTTACGGGGAGACTGACGGGGAGGGTTAAAGTTACTGGTTAGACTGTCGGGGAGGGTTCTAGTTACGGGGGAGACTGACGGGCAGGGTTATAGTAACTGGGGAGACTGACTGTGAGGGTTATAGTTACTGGGGGAGACTGACGGGAGGGCTGTAGTTACAGAGGAGACTGACGGGGAAGGTTATAGTTACGGGGCAGACTGACGGGGAGGGATACAGTTACGGGGAGACTGACGGGGAGGGTTACAGTTACGGGGGGAGACTGACGGGGAGGGTTATAGTTACGGGGCAGACTGACGGGGAGGGTTATAGTTACAGGGGGTGACTGACGGGGAGGGTTATAGTTACAGGGGGAGACTGACGGGGAGGGTTATAGTTACGGGGCAGACTGACGGGGAGGGTTATAGTTACGGGGGAGACCGACGGGGAGGGTTATAGTTACGGGGCAGACTGACGGGGAGGGATATATTTACGGGGGAGACCGACGGGGAGGGTTATAGTTACGGGGAGACTGACGGTGAGGGTTATAGTTACTGGGGGAGACTGACGGGGAGGGTTATAGTTACTGGGGGAAACTGATGGGGAGGTTTATAGTTACGGGGCAGACTGACGGGGAGGGTTATAGTTACAGGGGGAGACTGACGGGGAGGGTTATAGTTACAGGGGAGACTGACGGGGAGGGTTATAGTTAATGGGGAGACTGATGGGGAGGGTTATAGTTACGGGGAGACTGACGGGGATGGTTATAGTTACTGGGGAGACTGACGGGGAGGGTTCTAGTTACGGGGGAGACTGACGGGCAGGGTATAGTTACTGGGGAGACAGACGGTGAGGGTTATAGTTACTGGGGGAGACTGACGGGAGGGCTGTACTTACAGAGGAGACTGACGGGGAGGGTTATAGTTACGGGGCAGACTGACGGCGAGGGTTATAGTTACTGGGGAGACTGACGGGGAGGGTTATAGTTAAGGGGGAGACTGACGGGGAGGGTTATATTTATGGGAGAGACTCACGGGGAGGGTTATAGTTTCCGGGGAGACTGACGGGGAGGGTTATAGTTACAGGGAGACTGACGGGGAGGGTTATAGTTACGGGACAGACTGACGGTGAGGGTTATAGTTACGGGGGGAGACTGATGGGGAGGGTTATAGCTACGGGAAACTGTCGGGGAGGGTTATATTTACTGGGGGAGACTGATGGGGAGGGTTATAGTTACTGGGGAGACTGACGGGGAGGGTTATAGTTACAGGGGGTGACTGACGGTGAGGGTTATAGTTGCAGGGGGAGACTGACGGGGAGGGTTATAGTTACGGGACAGACTGACGGGGAGGGTTATAGTTACGGAGGAGACTGACGGGGAGGGTTATAGTTACGGGGAGACTGACGGTGAGGGTTATAGCTACTGGGGGAGACTGACGGGTAGGGATATAGTTACGGGGAGACTGACGGGGAGGGTTATAGTTCAGGGCAGACTGACGGGGAGGGTTATAGTTACGGGGAGACTGACGGGGAGGGTTATAGTTACGGGGAGACTGTCGGTGAGGGTTATAGTTACTGGGGGAGACTGACGGGGAGGGTTATAGTTACTGGGGGAGACTGATGGGGAAGGTTATAGTTACGGGGGAGACCGACGGGGAGGGTATAGTTACAGGGAGACTGACGGGGAGGGTTATAGTTGCGGGACAGACTGACGGTGAGGGTTATAGTTACGGGGGGAGACTGATGGGGAGGGTTATAGCTACGGGAAACTGTCGGGGAGGGTTATATTTACTGGGGGAGGCTGATGGGGAGGGTTATAGTTACTGGGGAGACTGACGGGGAGGGTTAAAGTTACAGGGGGTGACTTACGGTGAGGGTTATAGTTACAGGGGGAGACTGACGGGGAGGGTTATAGTTACGGGGCAGACTGACGGGGAGGGTTATAGTTACGGGGGAGACTGACGGGGAGGGTTATAGTTAAGGGGAGACTGACGGTGAGGGTTATAGCTACTGGGGGAGACTGACGGGTAGGGACATAGTTACGGGGAGACTGACGGGGAGGATTATAGTGACAGGGGAGACTGACGGGGAGGGTTATAGTTACGGGGGGAGACTGACGGGGAGGGTTATAGTTACCGGGCAGACTGACGGGGAGGGTTATAGTTACGGGGAGATTGACGGGGAGGGTTATAGTTACGGGGAGACTGACGGTGAGGGTTATAGTTACTGGGGGAGACTGACGGGGAGGGTTATAGTTACTGGGGGAGACTGATGGGGAGGGTTATAGTTACGGGGGAGACCGACGGGGAGGGTTATAGTTACGGGGCAGACTGACGGGAAGGGATATAGTTACGGGGGAGACCGACGGGGAGGGTTCTAGTTACGGTGCAGACTGACGGGGAGTGATATATTTACGGGGGAGACCGACGGTGAGGGTTATAGTTACGGGCCAGACTGACGGGGAGGGTTATAGTTACGGGGAGACTGACGGTGAGGGTTATAGTTACTGGGGGAAACTGATGGGGAGGGTTATAGTTACTGGGGAGACTGACGGGGAGGGTTATAGTTACTGGGGAGACTGACGGGGAGGGTTATAGTTACGGGGAGATGACGGGGAGGGTTATAGTTACGGGGGAGACAGACGGGGAGGGTTATAGTTACGGGGCAGACTGACGGGGAGGGATATAGTTACGGGGGAGACCGACGGGGAGGGTTATAGTTACGGGGCAGACTGACGGGGAGGGTTATAGTTACGGGGAGACTGACTGTGAGGGTTATAGTTACTAGGGGAGACTGACGGGGAGGGTTATAGTTACTGGGGGAAACTGATGGGGAGGGTTATAGTTACTGGGGAGACTGACGGGGAGAGTTATAGTTACTGGGGAGACTGACGGGGAGGGTTATAGTTACGGGGAGACTGACGGGGAGTGTTATAGTTACAGGGGGAGACTGACGGCGGGGGTTATAGTTACAGGGGGAGACTGACGGGGATGGTTATAGTTACGGGGCAGACTGACGGGGAGGGTTATAGTTACAGGGGTAGACTGACGGGGAGGGATATAGTTACAGGGGAGACTGACGGGGAGGGTTATAGTTACGGGGGAGACTGATGGGGAGGGTTATAGTTACAGGGGAGACTGACGGGGAGGGTTATAGTTACGGGGGAGACTGATGGGGAGGGTTATAGTTACGGGGAGACTGACGGGGAGGGTTATAGTTACTGGGGAGACTGACGGGGAGGGTTCTAGTTACGGGGGAGACTGACGGGCAGGGTTATAGTTACTGGGGAGACTGACGGTGAGGGTTATAGTTACTGGGGGAGACTGACTGGAGGGCTGTAGTTACAGAGGACACTGACGGGGAGGGTTATAGTTACGGTGCAGACTGACGGGGAGGGTTATAGTTACTGGGGAGACTGACGGGGAGGGTTACAGTTACGGGGAGACTGACGGTGAGGGTTAAGTTACGGGACAGACTGACGGTGATGGTTATAGTTACGGGGGGAGACTGATGGGGAGGGTTATAGCTACGGGAAACTGTCGGGGAGGGTTATATTTACTGGGGGAGACTGATGGGGAGGGTTATAGTTACTGGGGAGACTGACGGGGAGGGTTATAGTTACAGGGGGTGACTGACGGTGAGGGTTATAGTTACAGGGGGAGACTGGCGGGGAGGGTTATAGTTACGGGGCAGACTGACGGGGAGGGTTATAGTTACGGGGGAGACTGACGGGGAGGGTTATAGTTACGGGGAGACTGACGGGGAGGGTTATAGTTACTGGGGAGACTGACGGGGAGGGTTCTAGTTACGGGGGAGACTGACGGGCAGGGTTATATTTACGGGGCAGACTGACGGGGAGGGTTATAGTTACGGGGGAGACTGACGGTGAGGGTTATAGTTACTGGGGGAGACTGACGGGGAGGGTTATAGTTACTGGGGGAAACTGATGTGGAGGGTTATAGTTACTGGGGAGACTGACGGGGAGGGTTATAGTTACTGGGGAGACTGACGGGGAGGGTTATAGTTACGGGGAGACGGACGGGGAGTGTTATAGTTACAGGGGGAGACTGACGGGGATGGTTATAGTTACGGGGCAGACTGACGGGGAGTGTTATAGTTACAGGGGGAGACTGACGGGGAGGGTTATAGTTACAGGGGAGACTAACGGGGAGGGTTATAGTTACGGGGGAGACTGATGGGGAGGGTTATAGTTACGGGGAGACTGACGGGGAGGGTTAAAGTTACTGGTTAGACTGTCGGGGAGGGTTCTAGTTACGGGGGAGACTGACGGGCAGGGTTATAGTAACTGGGGAGACTGACGGTGAGGGTTATAGTTACTGGGGGAGACTGACGGGAGGGCTGTAGTTACAGAGGAGACTGACGGGGAAGGTTATAGTTACGGGGCAGACTGACGGGGAGGGATACAGTTACGGGGAGACTGACGGGGAGGGTTACAGTTACGGGGGGAGACTGACGGGGAGGGTTATAGTTACGGGGCAGACTGACGGGGAGGGTTATAGTTACTGGGGGAGACTGACGGGAGGGCTGTAGTTACAGAGGAGACTGACGGGGAGGGTTATAGTTACGGGGGAGACTGACGGGGAGGGTTATAGTTACGGGGAGACTGACGGTGAGGGTTATAGTTACTTGGGGAGACTGATGGGGAGGGTTATAGTTACGGGGGAGACAGACGGGGAGGGTTATAGTTACGGGGCAGACTGACGGGGAGGGATATAGTTACGGGGGAGACCGACGGGGAGGGTTATAGTTACGGGGCAGACTGACGGGGAGGGTTATAGTTACGGGGAGACTGACGGTGTGGGTTATAGTTACTGGGGGAGACTGACGGGGAGGGTTATAGTTACTGGGGGAAACTGATGGGGAGGGTTATAGTTACTGGGGAGACTGACGGGGAGGGTTATAGTTACTGGGGAGACTGACGGGGAGGGTTATAGTTACGGGAAGACTGACGGGGAGTGTTAAAGTTACAGGGGGAGACTGACGGCGGGGGTTATAGTTACAGGGGGAGACTGACGGGGATGGTTATAGTTACGGGGCAGACTGACGGGGAGGGTTATATTTACAGGGGTAGACTGACGGGGAGGGTTATAGTTACAGGGGAGACTGACGGGGAGGGTTATAGTTACGGGGGAGACTGATTGGGAGGGTTATAGTTACAGGGGAGACTGACGGGGTGGGTTATAGTTACGGGGGAGACTGACTTGGAGGGTTATAGTTACTGGGGAGACTGACGGGGAGGGTTATAGTTACGGGGAGACTGACGGGGAGGGTTTTAGTTACTGGGGAGACTGACGGGGAGGGTTCTAGTTACGGGGGAGACTGACGGGCAGGGTTATAGTTACTGGGGAGACTGACGGTGAGGGTTATAGTTACTGGGGGAGACTGACGGGAGGGCTGTAGTTACAGAGGAGACTGACGGGGAGGGTTATAGTTACGGTGCAGACTGACTTGGAGGGTTATAGTTACTGGGGAGACTGACGGGGAGGGTTATAGTTACAGGGAGACTGACGGGGAGGGTTATAGTTACGGGACAGACTGACGGTGAGGGTTATAGTTACGGGGGGAGACTGATGGGGAGGGTTATAGCTACGGGAAACTGTCGGGGAGGGTTATATTTACTGGGGGAGACTGATGGGGAGGGTTATAGTTACTGGGGAGACTGACGGGGAGGGTTATAGTTACAGGGGGTGACTGACGGTGAGGGTTATAGTTGCAGGGGGAGACTGACGGGGAGGGTTATAGTTACGGGACAGACTGACGGGGAGGGTTATAGTTACGGAGGAGACTGACGGGGAGGGTTATAGTTACGGGGAGACTGACGGTGAGGGTTATAGCTACTGGGGGAGACTGACGGGTAGGGATATAGTTACGGGGAGACTGACGGGGAGGGTTATAGTTACAGGGCAGACTGACGGGGAGGGTTATAGTTACGGGGAGACTGACGGGGAGGGTTATAGTTACGGGGAGACTGTCGGTGAGGGTTATAGTTACTGGGGGAGACTGACGGGGAGGGTTATAGTTACTGGGGGAGACTGATGGGGAGGGTTATAGTTACGGGGGAGACCGACGGGGAGGGTATAGTTACAGGGAGACTGACGGGGAGGGTTATAGTTGCGGGACAGACTGACGGTGAGGGTTATAGTTACGGGGGGAGACTGATGGGGAGGGTTATAGCTACGGGAAACTGTCGGGGAGGGTTATATTTACTGGGGGAGGCTGATGGGGAGGGTTATAGTTACTGGGGAGACTGACGGGGAGGGTTAAAGTTACAGGGGGTGACTTACGGTGAGGGTTATAGTTACAGGGGGAGACTGACGGGGAGGGTTATAGTTACGGGGCAGACTGACGGGGAGGGTTATAGTTACGGGGGAGACTGACGGGGAGGGTTATAGTTAAGGGGAGACTGACGGTGAGGGTTATAGCTACTGGGGGAGACTGACGGGTAGGGACATAGTTACGGGGAGACTGACGGGGAGGGTTATAGTGACAGGGGAGACTGACGGGGAGGGTTATAGTTACGGGGGGAGACTGACGGGGAGGGTTATAGTTACCGGGCAGACTGACGGGGAGGGTTATAGTTACGGGGAGATTGACGGGGAGGGTTATAGTTACGGGGAGACTGACGGTGAGGGTTATAGTTACTGGGGGAGACTGACGGGGAGGGTTATAGTTACTGGGGGATACTGATGGGGAGGGTTATAGTTACGGGGGAGACCGACGGGGAGGGTTATAGTTACGGGGCAGACTGACGGGAAGGGATATAGTTACGGGGGAGACCGACGGGGAGGGTTCTAGTTACGGTGCAGACTGACGGGGAGTGATATATTTACGGGGGAGACCGACGGTGAGGGTTATAGTTACGGGCCAGACTGACGGGGAGGGTTATAGTTACGGGGAGACTGACGGTGAGGGTTATAGTTACTGGGGGAAACTGATGGGGAGGGTTATAGTTACTGGGGAGACTGACGGGGAGGGTTATAGTTACTGGGGAGACTGACGGGGAGGGTTATAGTTACGGGGAGATGACGGGGAGGGTTATAGTTACGGGGGAGACAGACGGGGAGGGTTATAGTTACGGGGCAGACTGACGGGGAGGGATATAGTTACGGGGGAGACCGACGGGGAGGGTTATAGTTACGGGGCAGACTGACGGGGAGGGTTATAGTTACTAGGGGAGACTGACGGGGAGGGTTATAGTTACTGGGGGAAACTGATGGGGAGGGTTATAGTTACTGGGGAGACTGACGGGGAGAGTTATAGTTACTGGGGAGACTGACGGGGAGGGTTATAGTTACGGGGAGACTGACGGGGAGTGTTATAGTTACAGGGGGAGACTGACGGCGGGGGTTATAGTTACAGGGGGAGACTGACGGGGATGGTTATAGTTACGGGGCAGACTGACGGGGAGGATTATAGTTACAGGGGTAGACTGACGGGGAGGGATATAGTTACAGGGGAGACTGACGGGGAGGGTTATAGTTACGGGGGAGACTGATGGGGAGGGTTATAGTTACAGGGGAGACTGACGGGGAGGGTTATAGTTACGGGGGAGACTGATGGGGAGGGTTATAGTTACGGGGAGACTGACGGGGAGGGTTATAGTTACTGGGGAGACTGACGGGGAGGGTTCTAGTTACGGGGGAGACTGACGGGCAGGGTTATAGTTACTGGGGAGACTGACGGTGAGGGTTATAGTTACTGGGGGAGACTGACTGGAGGGCTGTAGTTACAGAGGACACTGACGGGGAGGGTTATAGTTACGGTGCAGACTGACGGGGAGGGTTATAGTTACTGGGGAGACTGACGGGGAGGGTTACAGTTACGGGGAGACTGACGGGGAGGGTTATAGTTACGGGACAGACTGACGGTGATGGTTATAGTTACGGGGGGAGACTGATGGGGAGGGTTATAGCTACGGGAAACTGTCGGGGAGGGTTATATTTACTGGGGGAGACTGATGGGGAGGGTTATAGTTACTGGGGAGACTGACGGGGAGGGTTATAGTTACAGGGGGTGACTGACGGTGAGGGTTATAGTTACAGGGGGAGACTGGCGGGGAGGGTTATAGTTACGGGGCAGACTGACGGGGAGGGTTATAGTTACGGGGGAGACTGACGGGGAGGGTTATAGTTACGGGGAGACTGACGGTGAGGGTTATAGCTACTGGGGGAGACTGACGGGTAGGGATATAGTTACGGGGAGACTGACGGGGAGGTTTATTGTGACAGGGGAGACTGACGGGGAGGTTTATAGTTACGGGGGGAGACTAACGGGGAGGGTTATAGTTACGGGGCAGACTGACGGGGAGGGTTATAGTTACGGGGAGACTGACGGGGAGGGTTATAGTTACGGGGAGACTGACGGTGAGGGTTATAGTTACTGGGGGAGACTGACGGGGAGGGTTATAGTTACTGGGGGAGACTGATGGGGAGGGTTATAGTTACGGGGGAGACCGACGGGGAGGGTATAGTTACAGGGAGACTGACGGGGAGGGTTATAGTTACGGGACAGACTGACGGTGAGGGTTATAGTTACGGGGGGAGACTGATGGGGAGGGTTATAGCTACGGGAAACTGTCGGGGAGGGTTATATTTACTGGGGGAGACTGATGGGGAGGGTTATAGTTACTGGGGAGACTGACGGGGAGGGTTATAGTTACAGGGGGTGACTTACGGTGAGGGTTATAGTTACAGGGGGAGACTGACGGGGAGGGTTATAGTTACGGGGCAGACTGACGGGGAGGGTTATAGTTACGGGGGATACTGACGGGGAGGGTTATAGTTAAGGGGAGACTGACGGTGAGGGTTATAGCTACTGGGGGAGACTGACGGGTAGGGATATAGTTACGTGGACACTGTCGGGGAGGGTTATAGTGACAGGGGAGACTGACGGGGAGGGTTATAGTTACGGGGCAGACTGACGGGGAGGGTTATAGTTACGGGGAGATTGACGGGGAGGGTTATAGTTACGGGGAGACTGACGGTGAGGGTTATAGTTACTGGGGGAGACTGACGGGGAGCGTTATAGTTACTGGGGGAGACTGATGGGGGTTATAGTTACGGGGGAGACCGACGGGGAGGGTTATACTTACGGGGCAGACTGACGGGGAGGGACATAGTTACGGGGGAGACCGACGGGGAGGGTTATAGTTACGGGGCAGACTGACGGGGAGGGTTATAGTTACGGGGAGACTGACGGTGAGGGTTATAGTTACTGGGGGAGACTGACGGGGAGGGTTTTCGTTACTGGGGGAAACTGATGGGGAGGGTTATAGTTACTGGGGAGACTGACGGGGAGGGTTATAGTTACTGGGGAGACTGACGGGGAGGGTTATAGTTACGGGGAGATGACGGGGAGTGTTATAGTTACAGGGGGAGACTGACGGCGGGGGTTATAGTTACAGGGGGAGACTGACGGGGATGGTTATAGTTACGGGGCAGACTGACGGGGAGGGTTATAGTTACAGGGGGAGACTGACGGGGAGGGTTATAGTTACAGGGGAGACCGACGGGGAGGGTTATAGTTACGGGAGAGACTGATGGGGAGGGTTATAGTTACGGGGAGACTGACGGGGAGGGTTATAGTTACTGGGGAGACTGACGGGGAGGGTTCTAGTTACGGGGGAGACTGACGGGCAGGGTTATAGTTACTGGGGAGACTGACGGGGAGGGTTATAGTTACGGGGGAGACTGACGGGGAGGGTTATAGTTACGGGGAGACTGACGGTGAGGGTTATAGTTACTGGGGGAGACTGACGGGGAGGGTTATAGTTTCTGGGGGAGACTGATGGGGAGGGTTATAGTTACGGGGGAGACCGACGGGGAGGGTTATAGTTACGGGGCAGACTGACGGGGAGGGTTATAGTTACGGGGAGACTGACGGTGAGGGTTATAGTTACTGGGGGAGACTGACGGGGAGGGTTATAGTTACTGGGGGAAACTGATGGGGAGGGTTATAGTTACTGGGGAGACTGACGGGGAGGGTTATAGTTACGGGGAGACTGACGGGGAGTGTTAGAGTTACAGGGGGAGACTGACGGCGGGGGTTATAGTTACAGGGGGAGACTGACGGGGATGGTTATAGTTACGGGGCAGACTGACGGGGAGGTTTATAGTTACAGGGGGAGACTGACGGGGAGGGTTATAGTTACAGGGGAGACTGACGGGGAGGGTTATAGTTACGGGGGAGACTGATGGGGAGGGTTATAGTTACAGGGGAGACTGACGGGGAGGGTTATAGTTACGGGGGAGACTGATGGGGAGGGTTATAGTTACGGGGAGACTGACGGGGAGGGTTATAGTTACTGGGGAGACTGACGGGGAGGGTTCTAGTTACGGGGGAGACTGACGGGCAGGGTTATAGTTACTGGGGAGACTGACGGTGAGAGTTATAGTTACTGGGGGAGACTGATCGGAGGGCTGTAGTTACAGAGGAGACTGACGGGGAGGGTATAGTTACGGTGCAGACTGACGGGGAGGGTTATAGTTAATGGGGAGACTGACGGGGAGGGTTATAGTTACTGGGAGACTGACGGGGAGGGAAATCGTTACAGGGAGACTGACGGGGAGGGTTATAGTTACAGGGAGACGGATGGGGAACGAAATAGTTACGGGGAGACTGACGGGGAGGGTTATAGTTACGGGGGGAGACTGACGGGGAGGATTATAGTTACGGGGGAGACTGATGGGGAGGGTTATAGTTACGGGAAACTGACGGGGAGGGTTATAGTTACTGGGGAGACTTACGGGGAGGGTTCTAGTTACGGGGGAGACTGACGGTGAGGGTTATAGTTACTCGGGGTGACTGACGGTGAGGGTTATAGTTAGTGGTGAGACTGACGGTGAGGGTTATAGTTACTGGGGGAGACCGACGGGGAGGGTTATAGTTACGGGGAGACTGACGGGGAGGGTTATAGTTACGGGGAGACTGACGGTGACGGTTATAGTTACTGGGGGAGACTGACGGGGAGGGTTATAGTTACTGGGGGAGACTGATGGGGAGGGTTATAGTTACGGGGGAGACATACGGGGAGGGTTATAGTTACGGGGGAGACTGACGGGGAGGGATATAGTTACGGGGCAGACCGACGGGGAGGGTTATAGTTACGGGGCAGACTGACGGGGAGGGATATATTTACGGGGGAGACCGACGGGGAGGGTTATAGTTACGGGGCAGACTGACGGGGAGGGTTATAGTTACGGGGAGACTGACGGTGAGGGTTATAGTTACTGTGGGAGACTGACGGGGAGGGTTATAGTTACTGTGGGAAACTGATGGGGAGGGTTATAGTTACTGGGGAGACTGACGGGGAGGGTTATAGTTACTGGGGAGACTGACGGGGAGGGTTATAGTTACGGGGAGATGACGGGGAGTGTTATAGTTACAGGGGGAGACTGACGGCGGGGGTTATAGTTACAGGGTGAGACTGACGGGGATGGTTATAGTTACGGGGCAGACTGACGGGGAGGGTTATAGTTACAGGGGGAGACTGACGGGGAGGGTTATAGTTACAGCGGAGACTGACGGGGAGGGTTGTAGTTACGGGGGAGACTGATGGGGAGGGTTATAGTTACGTGGAGACTGACGGGGAGGGTTATAGTTACTGGGGAGACTGACGGGGAGGGTTCTAGTTACGGGGGAGACTGACGGGCAGGGTTATAGTTATTGGGGAGACTGACGGTGAGGGTTATAGTTTCTGGGAGAGACTGACGGGAGGGCTGTAGTTACAGAGGAGACTGACGGGGAGTGTTATAGTTACGGGGCAGACTGACGTGGAGGGTTATAGTTACTTGGGAGACTGACGGGGAGGGTTATAGTTAAGGAGGAGACTGACGGGGAGGGTTATATTTATGGGAGAGACTCACGGGGAGGGTTATAGTTACCGGGGAGACTGACGGGGAGGGTTATTGTTACTGGGGGAGACTGACTGGGACGGTTACAGTTACAGAGGAGTCTGACGGGGAGGGTTATAGTTACGGGACAGACTGACGGTGAGGGTTATAGTTACGGGGGGAGACTGATGGGGAGGGTTATAGCGACGGGAAACTGTCGGGGAGGGTTATATTTACTGGGGGAGACTGATGGGGAGGGATATAGATACGGGGAGACTGACGGGGAGGGTTATAGTGACAGGGGAGACTGACGGGGAGGGTTATTGTTACGGGGGGAGATTGACGGGGAGGGTTATAGTTACGGGGCAGACTGACGGGGAGGGTTATAGTTACGGGGGAGACTGACGGGGCGGGTTATAGTTACGGGGTGACTGACGGTGAGGGTTATATTTACTGGGGGAGACTGACGGGGAGGGTTATAGTTACTGGGGGAGACTGATGGGGAGGGTTATAGTTACGGGGGAGACAGACGGGGAGGGTTATAGTTACGGGGCAGACTGACGGGGAGGGATATAGTTACGGGGGAGACCGACGGGGAGGGTTATAGTTACGGGGCAGACTGACGGGGAGGGTTATAGTTACGGGGAGACTGACGGTGAGGGTTATAGTTACTGGGGGAGACTGACGGGGAGGGTTATAGTTACTTGGGGAAACTGATGGGGAGGGTTATAGTTACTGGGGAGACTGACGGGGAGGGTTATAGTTACTGGGGAGACTGACGGGGAGGGTTATAGTTACGGGGAGACTGACGGGGAGTGTTATAGTTACAGGGGGAGACTGACGGCGGGGGTTATAGTTACAGGGGGAGACTGACGGGGATGGTTATAGTTACGGGGCAGACTGACGGGGAGGGTTATAGTTACTGGGGAGACTGACGGGGAGGGTTATAGTTACAGGGAGACTGACGGGGAGTGAATTCATTACAGGGAGACTGACGGGGTGGGTTATAATTACAGGGAGACGGATGGGGAACGATATAGTTATGGGGAGACTGACGGGGAGGGTTATAGTTACGGGGGAGACTGATGGGGAGGGTTATAGTTACGGGGAGACTGACGGGGAGGGTTATAGTTACTGGGGAGACTGACGGGGAGGGTTCTAGTTACGGGGGAGACTGACGGGCAGGGTTATAGTTATTGGGGAGACTGACGGTGAGGGTTATAGTTTCTGGGAGAGACTGACGGGAGGGCTGTAGTTACAGAGGAGACTGACGGGGAGGGTTATAGTTACGGGGCAGACTGACGTGGAGGGTTATAGTTACTGGGGAGACTGATGGGGAGAGTTATGGTTAAGGGGGAGACTGACGGGGAGGGTTATATTTATGGGAGAGACTCACGGGGAGGGTTATTGTTACTGGGGGAGACTGACGGGGACGGTTACATTTACAGAGGAGACTGACGGGGAGGGTTATAGTTACGGGACAGACTGACGGTGAGGGTTATAGTTACGGGGGGAGACTGATGGGGAGGGTTATAGCGACGGGAAACTGTCGGGGAGGGTTATATTTACTGGGGGAGACTGACGGTGAGGGTTATAGTTACAGGGGGTGACTGACGGGGATGGTTATAGTTACAGGGGGAGACTGACGGGGAGGGTTATAGTTACGGGGCAGACTGACGGGGAGGGTTATAGTTACGGGGGAGACTGACTGGGAGGGTTATAGTTACGGGGAGACAGACGGTGAGGGTTATAGCTACTGGGGGAGACTGACGGAGAGGGTTATTGTTACGGGGGGAGACTGACGGGGAGGGTTATAGTTACGGGGCAGACTGACGGGGAGGGTTATAGTTACGGGGGAGACTGACGGGGAGGGTTATAGTTACGGGGAGACTGACGGTGAGGGATATAGTTACGGGGGAGACCGACGGGGAGGGTTATAGTTACGGGGCAGACTGACGGGGAGGGTTATAGTTACGGGGAGACTGACGGTGAGGGTTATAGTTACTGGGGGAGACTGACAGGGAGGGTTATAGTTACTGGGGGAAACTGATGGGGAGGGTTATAGTTACTGGGGAGACTGACGGGGAGGGTTATAGTTACTGGGGAGACTGACGGGGAGTGTTATAGTTACAGGGGGAGACTGACGGCGGGGGTTATAGTTACAGGGGGAGACTGACGGGGATGGTTATAGTTACGGGGCAGACTGACGGGGAGGGTTATAGTTACAGGGGGAGACTGACGGTGAGGGTTATAGTTACAGGGGAGACTGACGGGGAGGGTTATAGTTACGGGGGAGACTGATGGGGAGGGTTATAGTTACAGGGGAGACTGACGGGGAGGGTTATAGTTACGGGGGAGACTGATGGGGAGGGTTATAGTTACGTGGAGACTGACGAGGAGGGTTATAGTTACTGGGGAGACTGACGGGGAGGGTTCTAGTTACGGGGGAGACTGACGGGCAGGGTTATAGTTACTGGGGAGACAGACGGTGAGGGTTATAGTTACTGGGGGAGACTGACGGGAGGGCTGTAGTTACAGAGGAGACTGACGGGGAGGGTTATAGTTACGGTGCAGACTGATGGGGAGGGTTATAGTTACTGGGGAGACTGACGGGGAGGGTTATAGTTACAGGGAGACTGACGGGGAGTGAATTCGTTACAGGGAGACTGACGGGGTGGGTTATAGTTACAGGGAGACGGATGGGGAACGATATAGTTACGGGGAGACTGACGGGGAGGGTTATAGTTACGGGGGAGACTGATGGGGAGGGTTATAGTTACGGGAAACTGACGGGGAAGGTTATAGTTACTGGGGAGACTGACGGGGTGGGTTCTAGTTACGGGGGAGACTGACGGTGAGGGTTATAGTTACGGGGGGAGACTGATGGGGAGGGTTATAGCGACGGGAAACTGTCGGGGAGGGTTATATTTACTGGGGGAGACTGACGGTGAGGGTTATAGTTACAGGGGGTGACTGACGGGGATGGTTATAGTTACAGGGGGAGACTGACGGGGAGGGTTATAGTTACGGGGCAGACTGACGGGGAGGGTTATAGTTACGGGGGAGACTGACTGGGAGGGTTATAGTTACGGGGAGACAGACGGTGAGGGTTATAGCTACTGGGGGAGACTGACGGAGAGGGTTATTGTTACGGGGGGAGACTGACGGGGAGGGTTATAGTTACGGGGCAGACTGACGGGGAGGGTTATAGTTACGGGCGAGACTGACGGGGAGGGTTATAGTTACGGGGAGACTGACGGTGAGGGATATAGTTACGGGGGAGACCGACGGGGAGGGTTATAGTTACGGGGCAGACTGACGGGGAGGGTTATAGTTACGGGGAGACTGACGGTGAGGGTTATAGTTACTGGGGGAGACTGACTGGGAGGGTTATAGTTACTGGGGGAAACTGATGGGGAGGGTTATAGTTACTGGGGAGACTGACGGGGAGGGTTATAGTTACTGGGGAGACTGACGGGGAGTGTTATAGTTACAGGGGGAGACTGACGGCGGGGGTTATAGTTACAGGGGGAGACTGACGGGGATGGTTATAGTTACGGGGCAGACTGACGGGGAGGGTTATAGTTACAGGGGGAGACTGACGGTGAGGGTTATAGTTACAGGGGAGACTGACGGGGAGGGTTATAGTTACGGGGGAGACTGATGGGGAGGGTTATAGTTACAGGGGAGACTGACGGGGAGGGTTATAGTTACGGGGGAGACTGATGGGGAGGGTTATAGTTACGTGGAGACTGACGAGGAGGGTTATAGTTACTGGGGAGACTGACGGGGAGGGTTCTAGTTACGGGGGAGACTGACGGGCAGGGTTATAGTTACTGGGGAGACAGACGGTGAGGGTTATAGTTACTGGGGGAGACTGACGGGAGGGCTGTAGTTACAGAGGAGACTGACGGGGAGGGTTATAGTTACGGTGCAGACTGATGGGGAGGGTTATAGTTACTGGGGAGACTGACGGGGAGGGTTATAGTTACAGGGAGACTGACGGGGAGTGAATTCGTTACAGGGAGACTGACGGGGTGGGTTATAGTTACAGGGAGACGGATGGGGAACGATATAGTTACGGGGAGACTGACGGGGAGGGTTATAGTTACGGGGGAGACTGATGGGGAGGGTTATAGTTACGGGAAACTGACGGGGAAGGTTATAGTTACTGGGGAGACTGACGGGGTGGGTTCTAGTTACGGGGGAGACTGACGGTGAGGGTTATAGTTACTCGGGGAGACTGATGGAGAGGGTTATAGTTACTGTGGAGACTGACGGGGAGGGTTATAGTTACGGGGAGACTGACGGTGAGGGTTATAGTTACTGGGGGAGACTGACGGGGAGGGTTATAGTTACTGGGGGAGACTGATGGGGAGGGTTATAGTTACGGGGGAGACCGACGGGGAGGGTTATAGTTACGGGGCAGACTGACGGGGAGGGATATAGTTACGGGGGAGACCGACGGGGAGGGTTATATTTACGGGGCAGACTGACGGGGAGGGATATATTTACGGGGGAGACCGACGGGGAGGGTTATAGTTACGGGGCAGACTGACGGGGAGGGTTATAGTTACGGGGAGACTGACGGTGAGGGTTATAGTTACTGTGGGAGACTGACGGGGAGGGTTATAGTTACTGGGGGAAACTGATGGGGAGGGTTATAGTTACTTGGGGAGACTGACGGGGAGGGTTATAGTTACTGGGGGAAACTGACGGGGAGGGTTATAGTTACTCGGGGAGACTGACGGGGAGGGTTATAGTTACTGGGGGAAACTGACGGGGAGGGTTATAGTTACTCGGGGAGACTGACGGGGAGGGTTATAGTTACGGGGAGATGACGGGGAGTGTTATAGTTACAGGGGGAGACTGACGGCGGGGGTTATAGTTACAGGGGGAGACTGACGGGGATGGTTATAGTTACGGGGCCGACTGACGGGGAGGGTTATAGTTACAGGGGGAGACTGACGGGGAGGGTTATAGTTACAGGGGAGACTGACGGGGAGTGAATTCGTTACAGGGAGACTGACGGGGTGGGTTATAATTACAGGGAGACGGATGGGGAACGATATAGTTATGGGGAGACTGACGGGGAGGGTTATAGTTACGGGGGAGACTGATGGGGAGGGTTATAGTTACGGGGAGACTGACGGGGAGGGTTATAGTTACTGGGGAGACTGACGGGGAGGGTTCTAGTTACGGGGGAGACTGACGGGCAGGGTTATAGTTATTGGGGAGACTGACGGTGAGGGTTATAGTTTCTGGGAGAGACTGACGGGAGGGCTGTAGTTACAGAGGAGACTGACGGGGAGGGTTATAGTTACGGGGCAGACTGACGTGGAGGGTTATAGTTACTGGGGAGACTGATGGGTAGAGTTATAGTTAAGGGGGAGACTGACGGGGTGGGTTATAATTACAGGGAGACGGATGGGGAACGATATAGTTATGGGGAGACTGACGGGGAGGGTTATAGTTACGGGGGAGACTGATGGGGAGGGTTATAGTTACGGGGAGACTGACGGGGAGGGTTATAGTTACTGGGGAGACTGACGGGGAGGGTTCTAGTTACGGGGGAGACTGACGGGCAGGGTTATAGTTATTGGGGAGACTGACGGTGAGGGTTATAGTTTCTGGGAGAGACTGACGGGAGGGCTGTAGTTACAGAGGAGACTGACGGGGAGGGTTATAGTTACGGGGCAGACTGACGTGGAGGGTTATAGTTACTGGGGAGACTGATGGGTAGAGTTATAGTTAAGGGGGAGACTGACGGGGAGGGTTATATTTATGGGAGAGACTCACGGGGAGGGTTATAGTTACCGGGGAGACTGACGGGGAGGGTTATTGTTACTGGGGGAGACTGACGGGGTCGGTTACATTTACAGAGGAGACTGACGGGGAGGGTTATAGTTACGGGACAGACTGACGGTGAGGGTTATAGTTACGGGGGGAGACTGATGGGGAGGGTTATAGCGACGGGAAACTGTCGGGGAGGGTTATATTTACTGGGGGAGACTGACGGTGAGGGTTATAGTTACAGGGGGTGACTGACGGGGATGGTTATAGTTAGAGGGGGAGACTGACGGGGAGGGTTATAGTTACGGGGCAGACTGACGGGGAGGGTTATAGTTACGGGGGAGACTGACTGGGAGGGTTATAGTTACGGGGAGACAGACGGTGAGGGTTATAGCTACTGGGGGAGACTGACGGAGAGGGATATAGTTACGGGGAGACTGACGGGGAGGGTTATAGTGACAGGGGAGACTGACGGGGAGGGTTATTGTTACGGGGGGAGACTGACGGGGAGGGTTATAGTTACGGGGCAGACTGACGGGGAGGGTTATAGTTACGGGGGAGACTGACGGGGATGGTTATAGTTACGGGGAGACTGACGGTGAGGGATATAGTTACGGGGGAGACCGACGGGGAGGGTTATAGTTACGGGGCAGACTGACGGGGAGGGTTATAGTTACGGGGAGACTGACGGTGAGGGTTATAGTTACTGGGGGAGACTGACAGGGAGGGTTATAGTTACTGGGGGAAACTGATGGGGAGGGTTATAGTTACTGGGGAGACTGACGGGGAGGGTTATAGTTACTGGGGAGACTGACGGGGAGTGTTATAGTTACAGGGGGAGACTGACGGCGGGGGTTATAGTTACAGGGGGAGACTGACGGGGATGGTTATAGTTACGGGGCAGACTGACGGGGAGGGTTATAGTTACAGGGGGAGACTGACGGTGAGGGTTATAGTTACAGGGGAGACTGACGGGGAGGGTTATAGTTACGGGGGAGACTGATGGGGAGGGTTATAGTTACAGGGGAGACTGACGGGGAGGGTTATAGTTACGGGGGAGACTGATGGGGAGGGTTATAGTTACGTGGAGACTGACGAGGAGGGTTATAGTTACTGGGGAGACTGACGGGGAGGGTTCTAGTTACGGGGGAGACTGACGGGCAGGGTTATAGTTACTGGGGAGACAGACGGTGAGGGTTATAGTTACTGGGGGAGACTGACGGGAGGGCTGTAGTTACAGAGGAGACTGACGGGGAGGGTTATAGTTACGGTGCAGACTGATGGGGAGGGTTATAGTTACTGGGGAGACTGACGGGGAGGGTTATAGTTACAGGGAGACTGACGGGGAGTGAATTCGTTACAGGGAGACTGACGGGGTGGGTTATAGTTACAGGGAGACGGATGGGGAACGATATAGTTACGGGGAGACTGACGGGGAGGGTTATAGTTACGGGGGAGACTGATGGGGAGGGTTATAGTTACGGGAAACTGACGGGGAAGGTTATAGTTACTGGGGAGACTGACGGGGAGGGTTCTAGTTACGGGGGAGACTGACGGTGAGGGTTATAGTTACTCGGGGAGACTGACGGTTAGGGTTATAGTTACTGGGGAGACTGACGGTGAGGGTTATAGTTACTGGGGGAGACTGATGGAGAGGGTTATAGTTACTGTGGAGACTGACGGGGAGGGTTATAGTTACGGGGAGACTGACGGTGAGGGTTATAGTTACTGGGGGAGACTGACGGGGAGGGTTATAGTTACTGGGGGAGACTGATGGGGAGGGTTATAGTTACGGGGGAGACCGACGGGGAGGGTTATAGTTACGGGGCAGACTGACGGGGAGGGATATAGTTACGGGGGAGACCGACGGGGAGGGTTATATTTACGGGGCAGACTGACGGGGAGGGATATATTTACGGGGGAGACCGACGGGGAGGGTTATAGTTACGGGGCAGACTGACGGGGAGGGTTATAGTTACGGGGAGACTGACGGTGAGGGTTATAGTTACTGTGGGAGACTGACGGGGAGGGTTATAGTTACTGGGGGACACTGATGGGGAGGGTTATAGTTACTTGGGGAGACTGACGGGGAGGGTCATAGTTACTGGGGGAAACTGACCGGGAGGGTTATAGTTACTCGGGGAGACTGACGGGGATGGTTATAGTTACTGGGGGAAACTGACGGGGAGGGTTATAGTTACTCGGGGAGACTGACGGGGAGGGTTATAGTTACGGGGAGATGACGGGGAGTGTTATAGTTACAGGGGGAGACTGACGGCGGGGGTTATAGTTACAGGGGGAGACTGACGGGGATGGTTATAGTTACGGGGCCGACTGACGGGGAGGGTTATAGTTACAGAGGGAGACTGACGGGGAGGGTTATAGTTACAGGGGAGACTGACGGGGAGGGTTATAGTTACGGGGGAGACTGATGGGCAGGGTTATAGTTACTGGGGAGACTGACGGTGTGGGTTATAGTTAAGGGGGAGACTGACGGGGAGGGTGATATTTATGGGAGAGACTCACGGGGAGGATTATAGTTACCGGGGAGACTGACGGGGAGGGTTATTGTTACTGGGGGACACTGACGGGGACGGTTATAGTTACAGAGGAGACTGACGGGGAGGGTTATAGTTACGGGACAGACTGACGGTGAGGGTTATAGTTACGGGGGGAGACTGATGGGGAGGGTTATAGCTACGGAAAACTGTCGGGGAGGGTTATATTTACTGGGGGAGACTAATGGGGAGGGTTATAGTTACGGGGGAGACTGATGGGGAGGGTTATAGTTACGGGGCAGACTGACGGTGAGGGTTATAGTTACAGGGGGTGACTGATGGGGAGGGTTATAGTTACAGGGGGAGACTGACGGCGGGGGTTATAGTTACGGGGAGACTGACGGGGAGTGTTATAGTTACGGGGGAGACTGACAGCGGGGGTTATAGTTACAGGGGGAGACTGACGGGGATGGTTATAGTTACGGGGCAGACTGACGGGGAGGGTTATAGTTACAGGGGAGACTGACGGGGAGGGTTATAGTTACAGGGGAGACTGACGGGGAGGGTTATAGTTACGGGGGAGACTGATGGGGAGGGTTATAGTTACAGGGGAGACTGACGGGGAGGGTTATAGTTACCGGGGAGACTGATGGGAGGGTTATAGTTACGGGGAGACTGACGGGGAGGGTTATACTTACTGGGGAGACTGACGGGGAGGGTTCTAGTTACGGGGGAGACTGACGGGCAGGGTTATAGTTACTGGGGAGACTGACGGTGAGGGTTATTGTTACTGGGGGAGACTGACGGGAGGGCTGTAGTTACAGAGGAGACTGACGGGGAGGGTTATAGTTACGGTGCAGACTGACGGGGAGGGTTATAGTTACTGGGGAGACTGACGGGGAGGGTTATAGTTACAGGGAGACTGACGGGGAGGGAATTCGTTACAGGGAGACTGACGGGGTGGGTTATAGTTCCAGGGAGACATATGGGGAACGATATAGTTACGGGGAGACTGACGGGGAGGGTTATAGTTACGGGGGGAGACTGACGGGGAGGATTATAGTTACGGGGGAGACTGATGGGGAGGGTTATAGTTACGGGAAACTGACGGGGAGGGTTATAGTTACTGGGGAGACTGACGGGGAGGGTTCTAGTTACGGGGGAGACTGACGGTGAGGGTTATAGTTACTCGGGGAGACTGACGGTGAGGGTTATAGTTACTGGGGAGACTGACGGTGAGGGTTATAGTTACTGGGGGACACTGATGGAGAGGGTTACAGTTACTGGGGAGACTGACGGGGAGGGTTATAGTTACAGGGAGACTGACGGGGAGGGTTATAGTTACTGGGGGAGACTGATGGTGAGGGTTATAGTTACTGGGGAGACTGACGGGGAGGGTTATAGTTACTGGGGGAGACTGATGGGGAGGGTTATAGTTACGGGGGAGACCGACGGGGAGGGTTATAGTTACGGGGCAGACTGACGGGGAGGGATATAGTTACGGGGGAGACCGACGGGGAGGGTTATAGTTACGGGGCAGACTGACGGGGAGGGATATATTTACGGGGGAGACCGACGGGGAGGGTTATAGTTACGGGGCAGACTGACGGGGAGGGTTATAGTTACTGTGGGAGACTGACGGGGAGGGTTATAGTTACTGGGGGAGACTGACGGGGAGGGTTATAGTTACTGGGGGAGACTGATGGGGAGGGTTATAGTTACGGGGGAGACCGACGGGGAGGGTTATAGTTACGGGGCAGACTGACGGGGAGGGATATATTTACGGGGGAGACCGACGGGGAGGGTTATATTTACGGGGGAGACTGATGGGGAGGGTTATAGTTACGTGGAGACTGACGAGGAGGGTTATAGTTACTGGGGAGACTGACGGGGAGGGTTCTAGTTACGGGGGAGACTGACGGGCAGGGTTATAGTTACTGGGGAGACAGACGGTGAGGGTTATAGTTACTGGGGGAGACTGACGGGAGGGCTGTAGTTACAGAGGAGACTGACGGGGAGGGTTATAGTTATGGTGCAGACTGATGGGGAGGGTTATAGTTACTGGGGAGACTGACGGGGAGGGTTATAGTTACAGGGAGACTGACGGGGAGTGAATTCGTTACAGGGAGACTGACGGGGTGGGTTATAGTTACAGGGAGACGGATGGGGAACGATATAGTTACGGGGAGACTGACGGGGAGGGTTATAGTTACGGGGGAGACTGATGGGGAGGGTTATAGTTACGGGAAACTGACGGGGAAGGTTATAGTTACTGGGGAGACTGACGGGGTGGGTTCTAGTTACGGGGGAGACTGACGGTGAGGGTTATAGTTACTCGGGGAGACTGACGGTTAGGGTTATAGTTACTGGGGAGACTGACGGTGAGGGTTATAGTTACTGGGGGAGACTGATGGAGAGGGTTATAGTTACTGCGGAGACTGACGGGGAGGGTTATAGTTACGGGGGAGACTGATGGGGAGGGTTATAGTTACGTGGAGACTGACGAGGAGGGTTATAGTTACTGGGGAGACTGACGGGGAGGGTTCTAGTTACGGGGGAGACTGACGGGCAGGGTTATAGTTACTGGGGAGACAGACGGTGAGGGTTATAGTTACTGGGGGAGACTGACGGGAGGGCTGTAGTTACAGAGGAGACTGACGGGGAGGGTTATAGTTACGGTGCAGACTGATGGGGAGGGTTATAGTTACTGGGGAGACTGACGGGGAGGGTTATAGTTACAGGGAGACTGACGGGGAGTGAATTCGTTACAGGGAGACTGACGGGGTGGGTTATAGTTACAGGGAGACGGATGGGGAACGATATAGTTACGGGGAGACTGACGGGGAGGGTTATAGTTACGGGGGAGACTGATGGGGAGGGTTATAGTTACGGGGCCGACTGACGGGGAGGGTTATAGTTACAGGGGGAGACTGACGGGGAGGGTTATAGTTACAGGGGAGACTGACGGTGAGGGTTATAGTTACTCGGGGAGACTGACGGTTAGGGTTATAGTTACTGGGGAGACTGACGGTGAGGGTTATAGTTACTGGGGGAGACTGATGGAGAGGGTTATAGTTACTGTGGAGACTGACGGGGAGGGTTATAGTTACGGGGAGACTGACGGTGAGGGTTATAGTTACTGGGGGAGACTGACGGGGAGGGTTATAGTTACTGGGGGAGACTGATGGGGAGGGTTATAGTTACGGGGGAGACCGACGGGGAGGGTTATAGTTACGGGGCAGACTGACGGGGAGGGATATAGTTACGGGGGAGACCGACGGGGAGGGTTATATTTACGGGGCAGACTGACGGGGAGGGATATATTTACGGGGGAGACCGACGGGGAGGGTTATTGTTACGGGGCAGACTGACGGTGAGGGTTATAGTTACTGTGGGAGACTGACGGGGAGGGTTATAGTTACTGGGGGAAACTGATGGGGAGGGTTATAGTTACTTGGGGAGACTGACGGGGAGGGTTATAGTTACTGGGGGAAACTGACGGGGAGGGTTATAGTTACTCGGGGAGACTGACGGGGAGGGTTATAGTTACTGGGGGAAACTGACGGGGAGGGTTATAGTTACTCGGGGAGACTGACGGGGAGGGTTATAGTTACGGGGAGATGACGGGGAGTGTTATAGTTACAGGGGGAGACTGACGGCGGGGGTTATAGTTACAGGGGGAGACTGACGGGGATGGTTATAGTTACGGGGCCGACTGACGGGGAGGGTTATAGTTACAGGGGGAGACTGACGGGGAGGGTTATAGTTACAGGGGAGACTGACGGGGAGGGTTATAGTTACGGGGGAGACTGATGGGCAGGGTTATAGTTACTGGGGAGACTGACGGTGTGGGTTATAGTTAAGGGGGAGACTGACGGGGAGGGTGATATTTATGGGAGAGACTCACGGGGAGGATTATAGTTACCGGGGAGACTGACGGGGAGGGTTATTGTTACTGGGGGACACTGACGGGGACGGTTATAGTTACAGAGGAGACTGACGGGGAGGGTTATAGTTACGGGACAGACTGACGGTGAGGGTTATAGTTACGGGGGGAGACTGATGGGGAGGGTTATAGTTACGGGGGAGACTGATGGGGAGGGTTATAGTTACGGGGCAGACTGACGGTGAGGGTTATAGTTACAGGGGGTGACTGACGGCGGGGGTTATAGTTACGGGGAGACTGACGGGGAGTGTTATAGTTACAGGGGGAGACTGACAGCGGGGGTTATAGTTACAGGGGGAGACTGACGGGGATGGTTATAGTTACGGGGCAGACTGACGGGGAGGGTTATAGTTACAGGGGAGACTGACGGGGAGGGTTATAGTTACAGGGGAGACTGACGGGGAGGGTTATAGTTACGGGGGAGACTGATGGGGAGGGTTATAGTTACAGGGGAGACTGACGGGGAGGGTTATAGTTACCGGGGAGACTGACGGGGAGGGTTATAGTTACGGGGAGACTGACGGGGAGGGTTATACTTACTGGGGAGACTGACGGGGAGGGTTCTAGTTACGGGGGAGACTGACGGGCAGGGTTATAGTTACTGGGGAGACTGACGGTGAGGGTTATTGTTACTGGGGGAGACTGACGGGAGGGCTGTAGTTACAGAGGAGACTGACGGGGAGGGTTATAGTTACGGTGCAGACTGACGGGGAGGGTTATAGTTACTGGGGAGACTGACGGGGAGGGTTATAGTTACAGGGAGACTGACGGGGAGGGAATTCGTTACAGGGAGACTGACGGGGTGGGTTATAGTTCCAGGGAGACATATGGGGAACGATATAGTTACGGGGAGACTGACGGGGAGGGTTATAGTTACGGGGGGAGACTGACGGGGAGGATTATAGTTACGGGGGAGACTGATGGGGAGGGTTATAGTTACGGGAAACTGACGGGGAGGGTTATAGTTACTGGGGAGACTGACGGGGAGGGTTCTAGTTACGGGGGAGACTGACGGTGAGGGTTATAGTTACTCGGGGAGACTGACGGTGAGGGTTATAGTTACTGGGGAGACTGACGGTGAGGGTTATAGTTACTGGGGGACACTGATGGAGAGGGTTACAGTTACTGGGGAGACTGACGGGGAGGGTTATAGTTACAGGGAGACTGACGGGGAGGGTTATAGTTACTGGGGGAGACTGATGGTGAGGGTTATAGTTACTGGGGAGACTGACGGGGAGGGTTATAGTTACTGGGGGAGACTGATGGGGAGGGTTATAGTTACGGGGGAGACCGACGGGGAGGGTTATAGTTACGGGGCAGACTGACGGGGAGGGATATAGTTACGGGGGAGACCGACGGGGAGGGTTATAGTTACGGGGCAGACTGACGGGGAGGGATATATTTACGGGGGAGACCGACGGGGAGGGTTATAGTTACGGGGCAGACTGACGGGGAGGGTTATAGTTACGGGGAGACTGACGGTGAGGGTTATAGTTACTGTGGGAGACTGACGGGGAGGGTTATAGTTACTGGGGGAGACTGACGGGGAGGGTTATAGTTACTGGGGGAGACTGATGGGGAGGGTTATAGTTACGGGGGAGACCGACGGGGAGGGTTATAGTTACGGGGCAGACTGACGGGGAGGGATATATTTACGGGGGAGACCGACGGGGAGGGTTATAGTTACGGGGCAGACTGACGGGGAGGGTTATAGTTACGGGGAGACTGACGGTGAGGGTTATAGTTACTGTGGGAGACTGACAGGGACGGTTATAGTTACTGGGGGAAACTGATGGGGAGGGTTATAGTTACGGGGAGATGACGGGGAGTGTTATAGTTACTGGGGGAAACTGACGGGGAGGGTTATAGTTACTCGGGGAGACTGACGGGGAGGGTTATAGTTACTGGGGGAAACTGACGGGGAGGGTTATAGTTACTCGGGGAGACTGACGGGGAGGGTTATAGTTACGGGGAGATGACGGGGAGTGTTATAGTTACAGGGGGAGACTGACGGCGGGGGTTATTGTTACAGGGGGAGACTGACGGGGATGGTTATAGTTACGGTGCAGACTGACGGGGAGGGTTATAGTTACAGGGGGAGACTGACGGGGAGGGTTATAGTTACAGGGGAGACTGACGGGGAGGGTTATAGTTACGGGGGAGACTGATGGGGAGGGTTATAGTTACGGGGGAGACTGATGGGCAGGGTTATAGTTACTGGGGAGACTGACGGTGAGGGTTATAGTTAAGGGGGAGACTGACGGGGAGGGTGATATTTATGGGAGAGACTCACGGGGAGGTTTATAGTTACCGGGGAGACTGACGGGGAGGGTTATTGTTACTGGGGGAGACTGACAGGGACGGTTATAGTTACGGTGCAGACTGACGGGGAGGGTTATAGTTACTGGGGAGACTGACGGGGAGGGTTATAGTTACAGGGAGACTGACGGGGAGGGAATTCGTTACAGGGAGACTGACGGGGTGGGTTATAGTTCCAGGGAGACGGATGGGGAACGATATAGTTACGGGGAGACTGACGGGGAGGGTTATAGTTACGGGGGGAGACTGACGGGGAGGATTATAGTTACGGGGGAGACGGATGGGGAGGGTTATAGTTACGGGAAACTGACGGGGAGGGTTATAGTTACTGGGGAGACTGACGGGGAGGGTTCTAGTTACGGGGGAGACTGACGGTGAGGGTTATAGTTACTCGGGGAGACTGACGGTGAGGGTTATAGTTACTGGGGAGACTGACGGTGAGGGTTATAGTTACTGGGGGAGACTGATGGAGAGGGTTATAGTTACTGGGGGAGACTGATGGGGAGGGTTATAGTTACGGGGGAGACCGACGGGGAGGGTTATAGTTACGGGGCAGACTGACTGGGAGGGATATAGTTACGGGGGAGACCGACGGGGAGGGTTATAGTTACGGGGCAGACTGACGGGGAGGGATATATTTACGGGGGAGACCGACGGGGAGGGTTATAGTTACGGGGCAGACTGACGGGTTGGTTATAGTTACGGGGAGACTGACGGTGAGGGTTATAGTTACTGTGGGAGACTGACGGGGAGGGTTATAGTTACTGGGGGAGACTGACGGGGAGGGTTATAGTTACTGGGGGAGACTGATGGGGAGGGTTATAGTTACGGGGGAGACCGACGGGGAGGGTTATAGTTACGGGGCAGACTGACGGGGAGGGATATAGTTACGGGGGAGACCGACGGGGAGGGTTATAGTTACGGGGCAGACTGACGGGGAGGGATATATTTACGGGGGAGACCGACGGGGAGGGTTATAGTTACGGGGCAGACTGACGGGGAGGGTTATAGTTACGGGGAGACTGACGGTGAGGGTTATAGTTACTGTGGGAGACTGACAGGGACGGTTATAGTTACTGGGGGAAACTGATGGGGAGGGTTATAGTTACGGGGAGATGACGGGGAGTGTTATAGTTACTGGGGGAAACTGACGGGGAGGGTTATAGTTACTCGGGGAGACTGACGGGGAGGGTTATAGTTACTGGGGGAAACTGACGGGGAGGGTTATAGTTACTCGGGGAGACTGACGGGGAGGGTTATAGTTACGGGGAGATGACGGGGAGTGTTATAGTTACAGGGGGAGACTGACGGCGGGGGTTATAGTTACAGGGGGAGACTGACGGGGATGGTTATAGTTACGGGGCAGACTGACGGGGAGGGTTATAGTTACAGGGGGAGACTGACGGGGAGGGTTATAGTTACAGGGGAGACTGACGGGGAGGGTTATAGTTACGGGGGAGACTGATGGGGAGGGTTATAGTTACGCGGGAGACTGATGGGCAGGGTTATAGTTACTGGGGAGACTGACGGTGAGGGTTATAGTTAAGGGGGAGACTGACGGGGAGGGTGATATTTATGGGAGAGACTCACGGGGAGGGTTATAGTTACCGGGGAGACTGACGGGGAGGGTTATAGTTACTCAGGGAGACTGACGGGGACGGTTATAGTTACAGAGGAGACTGACGGGGAGGGTTATAGTTACGGGACAGACTGACGGTGAGGGTTATAGTTACGGGGGGAGACTGATGGGGAGGGTTATAGCTACGGAAAACTGTCGGGGAGGGTTATATTTACTGGGGGAGACTAATGGGGAGTGTTATAGTTACGGGGGAGACTGATGGGGAGTGTTATAGTTCCGGGGCAGACTGACGGTGAGGGTTATAGTTACAGGGGGTGACTGACGGGGAGGGTTATAGTTACAGGGGGAGACTGACGGGGAGGGTTATAGTTACAGGGGAGACTGATGGGGAGGGTTATAGTTACGGGGGAGACTGATGGGGAGGGTTATAGTTACGGGGGAGACTGATGGGCAGGGTTATAGTTACTGGGGAGACTGACGGTGAGGGTTATAGTTAAGGGGGAGACTGACGGGGAGGGTGATATTTATGGGAGAGACTCACGGGGAGGGTTATAGTTACCGGGGAGACTGACGGGGAGGGTTATTGTTACTGGGGGAGACTGACGGGGACGGTTATAGTTACAGAGGAGACTGACGGGGAGGGTTATAGTTACGGGACAGACTGACGGTGAGTGTTATAGTTACGGGGGGAGACTGATGGGGAGGGTTATAGCTACGGAAAACAGTCGGGGAGGGTTATATTTACTGGGGGAGACTAATGGGGAGGGTTATAGTTACGGGGGAGACTGATGGGGAGTGTTATAGTTCCGGGACAGACTGACAGTGAGGGTTATAGTTACAGGGGGTGACTGACGGGGAGGGTTATAGTTACAGAAGGAGACTGACGGGGAGGGTTATAGTTACGGGGACACTGACGGGGAGTGTTATAGTTACAGGGGGAGACTGACGGGGAGGGTTATAGTTACTGGGGAGACTGACGGGGAGGGTTCTAGTTACAGGGGAGACTGACGGGGAGGGTTATAGTTACGGGGGAGACTGATGGGGAGGGTTATAGTTACAGGGGAGACTGACGGGGAGGGTTATAGTTACGGGGGAGACTGATGGGGAGGGTTATAGTTACGTGGAGACTGACGGGGAGGGTTATAGTTACTGGGGAGACTGACGGGGAGGGTTCTAGTTACGGGGGAGACTGACGGGCAGGGTTATAGTTACTGGGGAGACTGACGGTGAGGGTTATAGTTACTGGGGGAGAATGACGGGAGGGCTGTAGTTACAGAGGAGAGTGACGGGGAGGGTTATAGTTACGGTGCAGACTGATGGGGAGGGTTATAGTTACTGGGGAGACTGACGGGGAGGGTTATAGTTACAGGGAGACTGACGGGGAGTGAATTCGTTACAGGGAGACTGACGGGGTGGGTTATAGTTCCAGGGAGACGGATGGGGAACGATATAGTTACGGGGAGACTGATGGGGAGGGTTATAGTTACGGGAAACTGACGGGGAAGGTTATAGTTACTGGGGAGACTGACGTGGTGGGTTCTAGTTACGGGGGAGACTGACGGTGAGGGTTATAGTTACTCGGGGAGACTGACGGTTAGGGTTATAGTTACTGGGGAGATTGACGGTGAGGGTTATAGTTACTGGGGGAGACTGATGGAGAGGGTTATAGTTACTGTGGAGACTGACGGGGAGGGTTATAGTTACGGGGAGACTGACGGTGAGGGTTATAGTTACTGGGGGAGACTGACGGGGAGGGTTATAGTTACTGGGGGAGACTGATGGGGATGGTTATAGTTACGGGGGAGACCGACGGGGAGGGTTATAGTTACGGGGCAGACTGACGGGGAGGGATATAGTTACGGGGGAGACCGACGGGGAGGGTTATATTTACGGGGCAGACTGACGGGGAGGGATATATTTACGGGGGAGACCGACGGGGAGGGTTATAGTTACGGGGCAGACTGATGGGGAGGGTTATAGTTACGGGAAGACTGACGGTGAGGGTTATAGTTACTGTGGGAGACTGACGGGGAGGGTTATAGTTACTGGGGGAAACTGATGGGGAGGGTTATAGTTACGGGGAGATGACGGGGAGTGTTATAGTTACTGGGGGAAACTGACGGGGAGGGTTATAGTTACTCGGGGAGACTGACGGGGAGGGTTATAGTTACTGGGGGAAACTGACGGGGAGGGTTATAGTTACTCGGGGAGACTGACGGGGAGGGTTATAGTTACGGGGAGATGACGGGGAGTGTTATAGTTACAGGGGGAGACTGACGGCGGGGGTTATAGTTACAGGGGGAGACTGACGGGGAGGGTTATAGTTACGGGGGAGACTGATGGGGAGGGTTATAGTTACGGGGGAGACTGATGGGCAGGGTTATAGTTACTGGGGAGACTGACGGTGAGGGTTATAGTTAAGGGGGAGACTGACGGGGAGGGTGATATTTATGGGAGAGACTCACGGGGAGGTTTATAGTTACCGGGGAGACTGACGGGGAGGGTTATTGTTACTGGGGGAGACTGACAGGGACGGTTATAGTTACGGTGCAGACTGACGGGGAGGGTTATAGTTACTGGGGAGACTGACGGGGAGGGTTATAGTTACAGGGAGACTGACGGGGAGGGAATTCGTTACAGGGAGACTGACGGGGTGGGTTATAGTTCCAGGGAGACGGATGGGGAACGATATAGTTACGGGGAGACTGACGGGGAGGGTTATAGTTACGGGGGGAGACTGACGGGGAGGATTATAGTTACGGGGGAGACGGATGGGGAGGGTTATAGTTACGGGAAACTGACGGGGAGGGTTATAGTTACTGGGGAGACTGACGGGGAGGGTTCTAGTTACGGGGGAGACTGACGGTGAGGGTTATAGTTACTCGGGGAGACTGACGGTGAGGGTTATAGTTACTGGGGAGACTGACGGTGAGGGTTATAGTTACTGGGGGAGACTGATGGAGAGGGTTATAGTTACTGGGGGAGACTGATGGGGAGGGTTATAGTTACGGGGGAGACCGACGGGGAGGGTTATAGTTACGGGGCAGACTGACTGGGAGGGATATAGTTACGGGGGAGACCGACGGGGAGGGTTATAGTTACGGGGCAGACTGACGGGGAGGGATATATTTACGGGGGAGACCGACGGGGAGGGTTATAGTTACGGGGCAGACTGACGGGTTGGTTATAGTTACGGGGAGACTGACGGTGAGGGTTATAGTTACTGTGGGAGACTGACGGGGAGGGTTATAGTTACTGGGGGAGACTGACGGGGAGGGTTATAGTTACTGGGGGAGACTGATGGGGAGGGTTATAGTTACGGGGGAGACCGACGGGGAGGGTTATAGTTACGGGGCAGACTGACGGGGAGGGATATAGTTACGGGGGAGACCGACGGGGAGGGTTATAGTTACGGGGCAGACTGACGGGGAGGGATATATTTACGGGGGAGACCGACGGGGAGGGTTATAGTTACGGGGCAGACTGACGGGGAGGGTTATAGTTACGGGGAGACTGACGGTGAGGGTTATAGTTACTGTGGGAGACTGACAGGGACGGTTATAGTTACTGGGGGAAACTGATGGGGAGGGTTATAGTTACGGGGAGATGACGGGGAGTGTTATAGTTACTGGGGGAAACTGACGGGGAGGGTTATAGTTACTCGGGGAGACTGACGGGGAGGGTTATAGTTACTGGGGGAAACTGACGGGGAGGGTTATAGTTACTCGGGGAGACTGACGGGGAGGGTTATAGTTACGGGGAGATGACGGGGAGTGTTATAGTTACAGGGGGAGACTGACGGCGGGGGTTATAGTTACAGGGGGAGACTGACGGGGATGGTTATAGTTACGGGGCAGACTGACGGGGAGGGTTATAGTTACAGGGGGAGACTGACGGGGAGGGTTATAGTTACAGGGGAGACTGACGGGGAGGGTTATAGTTACGGGGGAGACTGATGGGGAGGGTTATAGTTACGCGGGAGACTGATGGGCAGGGTTATAGTTACTGGGGAGACTGACGGTGAGGGTTATAGTTAAGGGGGAGACTGACGGGGAGGGTGATATTTATGGGAGAGACTCACGGGGAGGGTTATAGTTACCGGGGAGACTGACGGGGAGGGTTATAGTTACTGGGGGAGACTGACGGGGACGGTTATAGTTACAGAGGAGACTGACGGGGAGGGTTATAGTTACGGGACAGACTGACGGTGAGGGTTATAGTTACGGGGGGAGACTGATGGGGAGGGTTATAGCTACGGAAAACTGTCGGGGAGGGTTATATTTACTGGGGGAGACTAATGGGGAGTGTTATAGTTACGGGGGAGACTGATGGGGAGTGTTATAGTTCCGGGGCAGACTGACGGTGAGGGTTATAGTTACAGGGGGTGACTGACGGGGAGGGTTATAGTTACAGGGGGAGACTGACGGGGAGGGTTATAGTTACAGGGGAGACTGATGGGGAGGGTTATAGTTACGGGGGAGACTGATGGGGAGGGTTATAGTTACGGGGGAGACTGATGGGCAGGGTTATAGTTACTGGGGAGACTGACGGTGAGGGTTATAGTTAAGGGGGAGACTGACGGGGAGGGTGATATTTATGGGAGAGACTCACGGGGAGGGTTATAGTTACCGGGGAGACTGACGGGGAGGGTTATTGTTACTGGGGGAGACTGACGGGAACGGTTATAGTTACAGAGGAGACTGACGGGGAGGGTTATAGTTACGGGACAGACTGACGGTGAGTGTTATAGTTACGGGGGGAGACTGATGGGGAGGGTTATAGCTACGGAAAACAGTCGGGGAGGGTTATATTTACTGGGGGAGACTAATGGGGAGGGTTATAGTTACGGGGGAGACTGATGGTGAGTGTTATAGTTCCGGGACAGACTGACAGTGAGGGTTATAGTTACAGGGGGTGACTGACGGGGAGGGTTATAGTTACAGAAGGAGACTGACGGGGAGGGTTATAGTTACGGGGACACTGACGGGGAGTGTTATAGTTACAGGGGGAGACTGACGGGGAGGGTTATAGTTACTGGGGAGACTGACGGGGAGGGTTCTAGTTACAGGGGAGACTGACGGGGAGGGTTATAGTTACGGGGGAGACTGATGGGGAGGGTTATAGTTACAGGGGAGACTGACGGGGAGGGTTATAGTTACGGGGGAGACTGATGGGGAGGGTTATAGTTACGTGGAGACTGACGGGGAGGGTTATAGTTACTGGGGAGACTGACGGGGAGGGTTCTAGTTACGGGGGAGACTGACGGGCAGGGTTATAGTTACTGGGGAGACTGACGGTGAGGGTTATAGTTACTGGGGGAGAATGACGGGAGGGCTGTAGTTACAGAGGAGAGTGACGGGGAGGGTTATAGTTACGGTGCAGACTGATGGGGAGGGTTATAGTTACTGGGGAGACTGACGGGGAGGGTTATAGTTACAGGGAGACTGACGGGGAGTGAATTCGTTACAGGGAGACTGACGGGGTGGGTTATAGTTCCAGGGAGACGGATGGGGAACGATATAGTTACGGGGAGACTGATGGGGAGGGTTATAGTTACGGGAAACTGACGGGGAAGGTTATAGTTACTGGGGAGACTGACGTGGTGGGTTCTAGTTACGGGGGAGACTGACGGTGAGGGTTATAGTTACTCGGGGAGACTGACGGTTAGGGTTATAGTTACTGGGGAGATTGACGGTGAGGGTTATAGTTACTGGGGGAGACTGATGGAGAGGGTTATAGTTACTGTGGAGACTGACGGGGAGGGTTATAGTTACGGGGAGACTGACGGTGAGGGTTATAGTTACTGGGGGAGACTGACGGGGAGGGTTATAGTTACTGGGGGAGACTGATGGGGATGGTTATAGTTACGGGGGAGACCGACGGGGAGGGTTATAGTTACGGGGCAGACTGACGGGGAGGGATATAGTTACGGGGGAGACCGACGGGGAGGGTTATATTTACGGGGCAGACTGACGGGGAGGGATATATTTACGGGGGAGACCGACGGGGAGGGTTATAGTTACGGGGCAGACTGATGGGGAGGGTTATAGTTACGGGAAGACTGACGGTGAGGGTTATAGTTACTGTGGGAGACTGACGGGGAGGGTTATAGTTACTGGGGGAAACTGATGGGGAGGGTTATAGTTACGGGGAGATGACGGGGAGTGTTATAGTTACTGGGGGAAACTGACGGGGAGGGTTATAGTTACTCGGGGAGACTGACGGGGAGGGTTATAGTTACTGGGGGAAACTGACGGGGAGGGTTATAGTTACTCGGGGAGACTGACGGGGAGGGTTATAGTTACGGGGAGATGACGGGGAGTGTTATAGTTACAGGGGGAGACTGACGGCGGGGGTTATAGTTACAGGGGGAGACTGACGGGGATGGTTATAGTTACGGGGCCGACTGACGGGGAGGGTTATAGTTACAGGGGGAGACTGACGGGGAGGGTTATAGTTACAGGGGAGACTGACGAGGAGGGTTATAGTTACGGGGGAGACTGATGGGCATGGTTATAGTTACTGGGGAGACTGACGGTGTGGGTTATAGTTAAGGGGGAGACTGACGGGGAGGGTGATATTTATGGGAGAGACTCACGGGGAGGATTATAGTTACCGGGGAGACTGACGGGGAGGGTTATTGTTACTGGGGGACACTGACGGGGACGGTTATAGTTACAGAGGAGACTGACGGGGAGGGTTATAGTTACGGGACAGACTGACGGTGAGGGTTATAGTTACGGGGGGAGACTGATGGGGAGGGTTATAGCTACGGAAAACTGTCGGGGAGGGTTATATTTACTGGGGGAGACTAATGGGGAGTGTTATAGTTACGGGGGAGACTGATGGGGAGTGTTATAGTTCCGGGGCAGACTGACGGTGAGGGTTATAGTTACAGGGGGTGACTGACGGGGAGGGTTATAGTTACAGGGGGAGACTGACGGGGAGGGTTATAGTTACAGGGGAGACTGACGGGGAGGGTTATAGTTACAGGGGAGACTGATGGGGAGGGTTATAGTTACGGGGGAGACTGATGGGGAGGGTTATAGTTACGGGGGAGACTGATGGGCAGGGTTATAGTTACTGGGGAGACTGACGGTGAGGGTTATAGTTAAGGGGGAGACTGACGGGGAGGGTGATATTTATGGGAGAGACTCACGGGGAGGGTTATAGTTACCGGGGAGACTGACGGGGAGGGTTATTGTTACTGGGGGAGACTGACGGGGACGGTTATAGTTACAGAGGAGACTGACGGGGAGGGTTATAGTTACGGGACAGACTGACGGTGAGGGTTATAGTTACGGGGGGAGACTGATGTGGAGGGTTATAGCTACGGAAAACAGTCGGGGAGGGTTTTATTTACTGGGGGAGACTAATGGGGAGGGTTATAGTTACGGGGGAGACTGATGGGGAGTGTTATAGTTCCGGGGCAGACTGACAGTGAGGGTTATAGTTACAGGGGGTGACTGACGGGGAGGGTTATAGTTACAGAAGGAGACTGACGGGGAGGGTTATAGTTACGGGGACACTGACGGGGAGTGTTATAGTTACAGGGGGAGACTGACGGGGAGGGTTATAGTTACTGGGGAGACTGACGGGGAGGGTTCTAGTTACAGGGGAGACTGACGGGGAGGGTTATAGTTACGGGGGAGACTGATGGGGAGGGTTATAGTTACAGGGGAGACTGACGGGGAGGGTTATAGTTACGGGGGAGACTGATGGGGAGGGTTATAGTTACGTGGAGACTGACGGGGAGGGTTATAGTTACTGGGGAGACTGACGGGGAGGGTTCTAGTTACGGGGGAGACTGACGGGCAGGGTTATAGTTACTGGGGAGACTGACGGTGAGGGTTATAGTTACTGGGGGAGAATGACGGGAGGGCTGTAGTTACAGAGGAGACTGACGGGGAGGGTTATAGTTACGGTGCAGACTGATGGGGAGGGTTATAGTTACTGGGGAGACTGACGGGGAGGGATATAGTTACAGGGAGACTGACGGGGAGTGAATTCGTTACAGGGAGACTGACGGGGTGGGTTATAGTTCCAGGGAGACGGATGGGGAACGATATAGTTACGGGGAGACTGACGGGGAGGGTTATAGTTACGGGGGAGACTGATGGGGAGGGTTATAGTTACGGGAAACTGACGGGGAAGGTTATAGTTACTGGGGAGACTGACGGGGTGGGTTCTAGTTACGGGGGAGACTGACCGTGAGGGTTATAGTTACTCGGGGAGACTGACGGTTAGGGTTATAGTTACTGGGGAGATTGACGGTGAGGGTTATAGTTACTGGGGGAGACTGATGGAGAGGGTTATAGTTACTGTGGAGACTGACGGGGAGGGTTATAGTTACGGGGAGACTGACGGTGAGGGTTATAGTTACTGGGGGAGACTGACGGGGAGGGTTATAGTTACTGGGGGAGACTGATGGGGATGGTTATAGTTACGGGGGAGACCGACGGGGAGGGTTATAGTTACGGGGCAGACTGACGGGGAGGGATATAGTTACGGGGGAGACCGACGGGGAGGGTTATATTTACGGGGCAGACTGACGGGGAGGGATATATTTACGGGGGAGACCGACGGGGAGGGTTATAGTTACGGGGCAGACTGACGGGGAGGGTTATAGTTACGGGAAGACTGACGGTGAGGGTTATAGTTACTGTGGGAGACTGACGGGGAGGGTTATAGTTACTGGGGGAAACTGATGGGGAGGGTTATAGTTACGGGGAGATGACGGGGAGTGTTATAGTTACTGGGGGAAACTGACGGGGAGGGTTATAGTTACTCGGGGAGACTGACGGGGAGGGTTATAGTTACTGGGGGAAACTGACGGGGAGGGTTATAGTTACTCGGGGAGACTGACGGGGAGGGTTATAGTTACGGGGAGATGACGGGGAGTGTTATAGTTACAGGGGGAGACTGACGGCGGGGGTTATAGTTACAGGGGGAGACTGACGGGGATGGTTATAGTTACGGGGCCGACTGATGGGGAGGGTTATAGTTACAGGGGGAGACTGACGGGGAGGGTTATAGTTACAGGGGAGACTGACGGGGAGGGTTATAGTTACGGGGGAGACTGATGGGCATGGTTATAGTTACTGGGGAGACTGACGGTGTGGGTTATAGTTAAGGGGGAGACTGACGGGGAGGGTGATATTTATGGGAGAGACTCACGGGGAGGATTATAGTTACCGGGGAGACTGACGGGGAGGGTTATTGTTACTGGGGGACACTGACGGGGACGGTTATAGTTACAGAGGAGAGTGACGGGGAGGGTTATAGTTACGGGACAGACTGACGGTGAGGGTTATAGTTACGGGGGGAGACTGAGGGGGAGGGTTATAGCTACGGAAAACTGTCGGGGAGGGTTATATTTACTGGGGGAGACTAATGGGGAGGGTGATAGTTACGGGGGAGACTGATGGGGAGGGTTATAGTTACGGGGCAGACTGACGGTGAGGGTTATAGTTACAGGGGGTGACTGACGGGGAGGGTTATAGTTACAGGGGGAGACTGACGGGGAGGGTTATAGTTACGGGGAAACTGACGGGGAGGGTTATTGTTACTGGGGGACACTGACGGGGACGGTTATACTTACAGAGGAGACTGACGGGGAGGGTGATAGTTACGGGGCAGACTGACGGTGAGGGTTATAGTTACAGGGGGTGACTGACGGGGAGGGTTATAGTTACAGGGGGAGACTGACGGGGAGGGTTATAGTTACGGGGCAGACTGACGGGGAGGGTTATAGTTACGGGGGAGACTGACTGGGAGGGTTATAGTTACGGGGAGACTGACGGTGAGGGTTATAGCTACTGGGGGAGACTGACGGGGAGGGATATAGTTACGGGGAGACTGACGGGGAGGGTTATAGTGACAGGGGAGACTGACGGGGAGGGTTATAGTTACGGCGGGAGACTGACGGGGAGGGTTATAGTTACGGGGCAGACTGACGGGGAGGGTTATAGTTACGGGGGAGACTGACGGGGAGGGTTATAGTTACGGGGAGACTGACGGTGAGGGTTATAGTTACTGGGGGAGACTGATGGGGAGGGTTATAGTTACTGGGGGAGACTGATGGGGAGGGTTATAGTTACGGGGGAGACAGACGGGGAGGGTTATAGTTACGGGGCAGACTGACGGGGAGGGATATAGTTCCGGGGGAGACCGACGGGGAGGGTTATAGTTACGGGGCAGACTGATGGGGAGGGTTATAGTTACGGGGAGACTGATGGTGAGGGTTATAGTTACTGGGGGAGACTGACGGGGAGGGTTATAGTTACTGGGGGAAACTGATGGGGAGGGTTATAGTTACTGGGGAGACTGACGGGGAGGGTTATAGTTACTGGGGAGCATGACGGGGAGGGTTATAGTTACGGGGAGACTGAAGGGGAGTGTTATAGTTACAGGGGGAGAATGACGGCGGGGGTTATAGTTATAGGTGGAGACTGACGGGGATGGTTATAGTTACGGGGCAGACTGACGGGGAGGGTTATAGTTACAGGGAGACGGATGGGGAACGATATAGTTACGGGGAGACTGACGGGGTGGGTTATAGTTACGGGGGGAGACTGACGGGGAGGGTTATAGTTACGGGGGAGACTGATGGGGAGGGTTATAGTTACGGGAAACTGACGGGGAGGGTTATAGTTACTGGGGAGACTGACGGGGAGGGTTGTAGTTTCGGGGGAGACTGACGGTGAGGGTTATAGTTACTCGGGGAGACTGAAGGTGAGGGTTATAGTAACTGGGGAGACTGACGGTGAGGGTTATAGTTACTGGGGGAGACTGATGGAGAGGGTTATAGTTACTGGGGAGACTGACGGGGAGGGTTATAGTTATGGGAGAGACTGACAGCGAGGGTTATAGTTACGGGGAGACTGACTGGGATGGTTCTAGTTACGTGGAGACTGATGGGGAGGGTTATATTTATGGGAGAGACTGATGGGGAGGGTTATAGTTACGGGGAGACTGACGGGGTGGGTTATAGTTACGGGGAGACTGATGGGGAGGGTTATAGTTACTGGGGAAGACTGACGGGGACGGTTATAGTTACAGAGGAGACTGTCGGGGAGGGTTATAGTTACGGGACAGACTGACGGTGAGGGTTATAGTTACGGGGGGAGACTGATGGGGAGGGTTATAGCTACGGGAAACTGTCGGGGAGGGTTATATTTACTGGGGGAGACTGACTGGGATGGTTATAGTTACGTGGAGACTGACGGGGAGGGTTATATTTATGGGAGAGACTGATGGGGAGGGTTATAGTTACGGGGAGACTGACGGGGTGGGTTATAGTTACGGGGAGACTGATGGGGAGGTTTATAGTTACTGGGGGAGACTGACGGGGACGGTTATAGTTACAGAGGAGACTGACGGGGAGGGTTATAGTTACGGAACAGACTGACGGTGAGGGTTATAGTTACGGGGGGAGACTGATGGGGAGGGTTATAGCTACGGGAAACTGTCGGGGAGGGTTATATTTACTGGGGGATACTGATGGGGAGGGTTATAGTTACTGGGGAGACTGACGGGGAGGGTTATAGTTACTGGGGAGACTGACGGGGAGGGTTATAGTTACGGGGCGACTGACGGGGAGTGTTATAGTTACAGGGGGAGACTGACGGCGGGGGTTATAGTTACAGGGGGAGACTGACGGGGATGGTTATAGTTATGGGGCAGACTGACGGGGAGGGTTATAGTTACAGGGGGAGACTGACGGGGAGGGTTATAGTTACAGGGGAGACTGATGGGGAGGGTTATAGTTACGGGGGAGACTGATGGGGAGGGTGATAGTTACGGGGAGACTGACGGGGAGGGTTATAGTTACTTTGGAGACTGACGGGGAGGGTTCTAGTTACGGGGGAGACTGACGGGCAGGGTTATAGTTACTGGGGAGACTGACGGTGAGGGTTATAGTTACTGGGTGAGACTGACGGGAGGGCTGTAGTTACAGAGGAGACTGACGGGGAGGGTTATAGTTACGGGGCAGACTGACGGGGAGGGTTATAGTTACTGGGGAGACTGACGGGGAGGGTTATAGTTACAGGGAGACTGACGGGGAGGGAAATCGTTACAGGGAGACTGACGGGGAGGGTTATAGTAACAGGGAGACGGATGGGGAAAGATATAGTTACGGGGAGACTGACGGGGAGGGTTATAGTTACGGGGGGAGACTGACGGGGTGGGTTATAGTTACGGGGGAGACTGATGGGGAGGGTTATAGTTACGGGAAACTGACGGGGAGGGTTATAGTTACTGGGGAGACTGACGGGGAAGGTTCTAGTTACGGGGGAGACTGACGGTGAGGGTTATAGTTACTCGGGGAGACTGACGGTGACGGTTATAGTTACTCTGGGAGACTGACGGGGACGGTTATAGTTACAGAGGAGACTGACGGTGAGGGTTATAGTTACGGGGAGACTGACTGGGATGGTTATAGTTACGTGGAGACTGACGGGGAGGGTTATATTTATGGGAGAGACTGATGGGGAGGGTTATAGATACGGGGAGACTGATGGGGAGGGTTATAGTTACTGGGGGAGACTGACGGGGACGGTTATACTTACAGAGGAGACTGACGGGGAGGGTTATAGTTCCGGGACAGACTGACGGTGAGGGTTATAGTTACGGGGGGAGACTGATGGGGAGGGTTATAACTACGGGAAACTGTCGGGGAGGGTTATATTTACTGGGGGATACTGATGGGGAGGGTTATAGTTACTGGGGAGACTGACGGGGAGGGTTATAGTTACGGGGAGACTGACGGGGAGTGTTATAGTTTCAGGGGGAGACTGACGGCGGGGGTTATAGTTACAGGGGGAGACTGACGGGGATGGTTATAGTTATGGGGCAGACTGACGGGGAGGGTTATAGTTACAGGGGGTGACTGACGGGGAGGGTTATAGTTACAGGGGGAGACTGACGGGTATGGTTATAGTTACGGGGCAGACTGACGGGGAGGGTTATAGTTACGGGGGAGACTGACTGGGAGGGTTATTGTTACGGGGAGACTGACGGTGAGGTTTATAGCTCCTGGGGGAGACTGACGGGGAGGGATATAGTTACGGGGAGACTGACGGGGAGGGTTATAGTGACAGGGGAGACTGACGGGGAGGGTTATAGTTACGGGGGGAGACTGACGGGGAGGGTTATAGTTACGGGGCAGACTGACGGGGAGGGTTATAGTTACGGGGGAGACTGACGGGGAGGGTTATAGTTACGGGGAGACTGACGGTGAGGGTTATAGTTACTGGGGGAGACTGACGGGGAGGGTTATAGTTACTGGGGGAGACTGATGGGGAGGGTTATAGTTACGGGGGAGACAGACGGGGAGGGTTATAGTTACGGGGCAGACTGACGGGGAGGGATATAGTTACGGGGGAGACCGACGGGGAGGGTTATAGTTACGGGGCAGACTGAAGGGGAGGGTTATAGTTACGGGGAGACTGATGGTGAGGGTTATAGTTACAGGGGGAGACTGACGGGGAGGGTTATAGTTACTGGGGGAAACTGATGGGGAGGGTTATAGTTACTGGGAAGACTGACGGGGAGGGTTATAGTTACTGGGGATACTGACGGGGAGGGTTATAGTTACGGGGAGACTGACGGGGAGTGTTATAGTTACAGGGGGAGACTGACGGCGGGGGTTATAGTTATAGGGGGAGACTGACGGGGATGGTTATAGTTACGGGGCAGACTGACGGGGAGGGTAATAGTTACAGGGAGACGGATGGGGAACGATATAGTTACGGGGAGACTGACGGGGAGGGTTATAGTTACGGGGGGAGACTGACGGGGAGGGTTATAGTTACGGGGGAGACTGATGGGTAGGGTTATAGTTACGGGAAACTGACGGGGAGGGTTATAGTTACTGGGGAGACTGACGGGGAGGGTTCTAGTTACGGGGGAGACTGACGGTGAGGGTTATAGTTACTCGGGGAGACTGACGGTGAGGGTTATAGTAACTGGGGAGACTGACGGTGAGGGTTATAGTTACTGGGGGAGACTGACGGGGAGGGTTATAGTTATGGGAGAGACTGACAGCGAGGGTTATAGTTACCGGGGAGACTGACGGGGAGGGTTATTGTTACTGGGGGAGACTGACGGGGACGATTATAGTTACAGAGGAGACTGACGGGGAGGGTTATAGTTACGGGACAGACTGACGGTGAGGGTTATAGTTACGGGGAGACTGACTGGGATGGTTATAGTTACGTGGAGACTGACGGGGAGGGTTATATTTATGGGAGAGACTGATGGGGAGGGTTATAGTTACGGGGAGACTGACGGGGTGGGTTATAGTTACGGGGAGACTGATGGGGAGGGTTATAGTTACTGGGGGAGACTGACGGGGACGGTTATAGTTACAGAGGAGACTGTCGGGGAGGGTTATAGTTACGGGACAGACTGACGGGGAGGGTTATAGTTACGGGGGGAGACTGATGGGGAGGGTTATAGCTACGGGAAACAGTCGGGGAGGGTTATATTTACTGGGGGAGACTGACTGGGATGGTTATAGTTACGTGGAGACTGACGGGGAGGGTTATATTTATGGGAGAGACTGATGGGGAGGGTTATAGTTACGGGGAGACTGACGGGGTGGGTTATAGTTACGGGGAGACTGATGGGGAGGGTTATAGTTACTGGGGGAGACTGACGGGGACGGTTATAGTTACAGAGGAGACTGACGGGGAGGGTTATAGTTACGGGACAGACTGACGGTGAGGGTTATAGTTACGGGGGGAGACTGATGGGGAGGGTTATAGCTACGGGAAACTGTCGGGGAGGGTTATATTTACTGGGGGATACTGATGGGGAGGGTTATAGTTACTGGGGAGACTGACGGGGAGAGTTATAGTTACTGGGGAGACTGACGGGGAGGGTTATAGTTACGGGGAGACTGACGGGGAGTGTTATAGTTACAGGGGGAGACTGACGGCGGGGGTTATAGTTACAGGGGGAGACTGACGGGGATGGTTATAGTTATGGGGCAGACTGACGGGGAGGGTTATAGTTACAGGGGGAGACTGACGGGGAGGGTTATAGTTATAGGGGAGACTGACGGGGAGGGTTATAGTTACGGGGGAGACTGATGGGGAGGGTGATAGTTACGGGGAGACTGACGGGGAGGGTTATAGTTACTGGGGAGACTGACGGGGAGGGTTCTAGTTACGGGGCAGACTGACGGGGAGGGTTATAGTTACTGGGGAGACTGACGGGGAGGGTTATAGTTACAGGGAGACTGACGGGGAGTGAAATCGTTACAGGGAGACTGACGGGGAGGGTTATAGTAACAGGGAGACGGATGGGGAACGATATAGTTACGGGGAGACTGACGGGGAGGGTTATAGTTACGGGGGGAGACTGACGGGGTGGGTTATAGTTACGGGGGAGACTAATGGGGAGGGTTATAGTTACGGGAAACTGACGGGGAGGGTTATAGTTACTGGGAGACTGACGGGGAAGGTTCTAGTTACGGGGGACACTGACGGTGAGGGTTATAGTTACTCGGGGAGACTGACGGTGAGGGTTATAGTTACTGGGGGAGACTGATGGAGAGGGTTATAGTTACTGGGGAGACTGACGGGGAGAGTTATAGTTACGGGAGAGACTGACAGGGAGGGTTATAGTTTCCGGGGAGACTGACGGGGAGGGTTATTGTTACTGGGGGAGACTGACGGGGACGGTTATAGTTACAGAGGAGACTGACGGGGAGGGTTATAGTTACGGGACAGACTGACGGTGAGGGTTATAGTTACGGGGAGACTGACGGGGATGGTTATAGTTACGTGGAGACTGATGGGGAGGGTTATATTTATGGGAGAGACTGACGGGGAGGGTTATAGTTACGTGGAGACTGACGGGGTGGGTTATAGTTACGGGGAGACTGATGGGGAGGGTTATAGTTACGGGGAGAATGACGGTGAGGGTTATAGTTACTGGGGGAGACTGACGGGGAGGGTTATAGTTACGGGGGAGACCGACGGGGAGGGTTATAGTTACGGGGCAGACTGACGGGGAGGGTTATAGTTACGGGGAGACTGACGGGGAGGGTTATAGTCACGGGGAGACTGACGGTGAGTGTTATAGTTACTGGGGGAGACTGACGGGGAGGGTTATAGTTAGTGGGGGAGACTGATGGGGAGGGTTATAGTTACGGGGGAGACCGACGGGGAGGGTTATAGTTACGGGGCAGACTGACGGGGAGGGATATAGTTACGGGGGAGACCGACGGGGAGGGTTATAGTTACGGGGGAGACTGATGGGGAGGGTTATAGTTACGGGGAGACTGACGGGGATGGTTATAGTTACTGGGGAGACTGACGGGGAGGGTTCTAGTTACGGGGGAGACTGACGGGCAGGGTTATAGTTACTGGGGAGACTGACGGTGAGGGTTATAGTTACTGGGGGAGACTGACGGTGAGGGTTATAGTTACTGGGGGAGACTGACGGGACGGCTGTAGTTACAGAGGAGACTGACGGGGAGGGTTATAGTTACGGTGCAGACTGACGGGGAGGGTTATAGTTACTGGGGGAGACTGACGGTGAGGGTTATAGTTACTGGGGGAGACTGACGGGACGGCTGTAGTTACAGAGGAGACTGACGGGGAGGGTTATAGTTACGGTGCAGACTGACGGGGAGGGTTATAGTTACTGGGGAGACTGACGGGGAGGGTTATAGTTACAGGGAGACTGACGGGGAGGGAATTCGTTACAGGGAGACTGACGGGGTGGGTTATAGTTCCAGGGAGACGGATGGGGAACGATATAGTTACGGGGAGACTGACGGGGAGGGTTATAGTTACGGGGGGAGACTGACGGGGAGGATTATAGTTACGGGGGAGACTGATGGGGAGGGGTATAGTTACGGGAAACTGACGGGGAGGGTTATAGTTACTGGGGAGACTGACGGTGAGGGTTCTAGTTAAGGGGAGGACTGACGGTGAGGGTTATAGTTACTGGGGGAGACTGACGGGGAGGGTTATAGTTACTGGGGAGACTGACGGTGAGGGTATAGTTACTGGGGGAGACTGATGGAGAGGGTTATAGTTACTGGGGAGACTGACGGGGAGGGTTATAGTTACGGGGAGACTGACGGGGAGGGTTATAGTTACGGGGAGACTGACGGTGAGGGTTATAGTTACTGGGGGAGACTGACGGGGCGGGTTATAGTTACTGGGGGAGACTGATGGGGAGGGTTATAGTTACGGGGGAGACCGACGGGGAGGGTTATAGTTACGGGGCAGACTGACGGGGAGGGATATAGTTACAGGGGGAGACTGACGGGGAGGGTTATAGTTACAGGGGAGACTGACGGGGAAGGATATATTTACGGGGAAGACCGACGGGGAGGGTTATAGTTACGGGGCAGACTGACGGGGAGGGTTATAGTTACGGGGAGACTGACGGTGAGGGTTATAGTTACTGGGGGAAACTGACGGGGAGGGTTATAGTTACTCGGGGAGACTGACGGGGAGGGTTATAGTTACTGGGGGAAACTGACGGGGAGGGTTATAGTTACTCGGGGAGACTGACGGGGAGGGTTATAGTTACTGGGGGAAACTGACGGGGAGGGTTATAGTTACTCGGGGAGACTGACGGGGAGGGTTATAGTTACGCGGAGATGACGGGGAGTGTTATAGTTACAGGGAGAGACTGACGGCGGGGGTTATAGTTACAGGGGAGACTGACTGGGATGGTTATAGTTACGGGGCAGACTGACGGGGAGTGTTATAGTTACAGGGGGAGTCTGACGGGGAGGGTTATAGTTACAGGGGAGACTGACGGGGAGGTTTATAGTTACGGGGGAGACTGATGGGGAGGGTTATAGTTACGGGGAGACTGACGGGGAGGGTTATAGTTACTGGGGAGACTGATGGGGAGGGTTCTAGTTACGGGGGAGACTGATGGGCAGGGTTATAGTTACGGGGAGACCGACGGGGAGGGTTATAGTTACGGGGCAGACTGACGGGGAGGGTTATAGTTACGGGGAGACTGACGGGGAGGGTTATAGTTACTGGGGGAGACTGCTGGGGAGGGTTATAGTTACGGGGGAGACCGACGGGGAGGGTTATAGTTACGGGGCAGACTGACGGGGAGGGATATAGTTACGGGGGAGACCGACGGGGAGGGTTATAGTTACGGGGGAGACTGATGGGGAGGGTTATAGTTACGGGGAGACTGACGGGGAGGGTTATAGTTACTGGGGAGACTGACGGGGAGGGTTCTAGTTAAGGGGGAGACTGACGGGCAGGGTTATAGTTACTGGGGAGACTGACGGTGAGGGTTATAGTTACTGGGGAGACTGACGGTGAGGGTTATAGTTACTGGGGGAGACTGACGGGACGGCTGTAGTTACGGAGGAGACTGACGGGGAGGGTTATAGTTACAGGGAGACTGACGGGGAGGGAATTCGTTACAGGGAGACTGACGGGGTGGGTTATAGTTCCAGGGAGACGGATGGGGAACGATATAGTTACGGGGAGACTGACGGGGAGGGTTATAGTTACGGGGGGAGACTGACGGGGAGGATTATAGTTACGGGGGAGACTGATGGGGAGGGTTATAGTTACGGGAAACTGACGGGGAGGGTTATAGTTACTGGGGAGACTGACGGTGAGGGTTATAGTTACTCGGGGAGACTGACGATGAGGGTTATAGTTACTGGGGGAGACTGATGGAGAGGGTTATAGTTACTGGGGAGACTGACGGTGAGGGTTATAGTTACTGGGGGAGACTGATGGAGAGGGTTATAGTTACTGGGGAGACTGACGGGGAGGGTTATAGTTACGGGGAGACTGACGGGGAGGGTTATAGTTACTGGGGGAGACTGACGGGGAGGGTTATAGTTACTGGGGAGACTGACGGTGAGGGTTATAGTTACTGGGGGAGACTGATGGAGAGGGTTATAGTTACTGGGGAGACTGACGGGGAGGGTTATAGTTACGGGGAGACTGACGGGGAGGGTTATAGTTACGGGGAGACTGACGGTGAGGGTTATAGTTACTGGGGGAGACTGACGGGGAGGGTTATAGTTACTGGGGGAGACTGATGGGGAGGGTTATAGTTACGGGGGAGACCGACGGGGAGGGTTATAGTTACGGGGCAGACTGACGGGGAGGGATATAGTTACAGGGGGAGACTGACGGGGAGGGTTATAGTTACAGGGGAGACTGACGGTGAGGGTTATAGTTACTGTGGGAGACTGACGGGGAGGGTTATAGTTACGGGGCAGACTGACGGGGAGGGTTATAGTTACGGGGAGACTGACGGTGAGGGTTATAGTTACTGTGGGAGACTGACGGGGAGGGTTATAGTTACTGGGGGAAACTGATGGGGAGGGTTATAGTTACGGGGAGATGACGGGGAGTGTACGGGGAGATGACGGGGAGTGTTATAGTTACTGGGGGAAACTGACGGGGAGGGTTATAGTTACTCGGGGAGTCTGACGGGGAGGCTTATAGTTACTGGGGGAAACTGACGGGGAGGGTTATAGTTACTCGGGGAGACTGACGGGGAGGGTTATAGTTACAGGGAGATGACGGGGAGTGTTATAGTTACAGGGAGAGAGTGACGGCGGGGGTTATAGTTAAAGGGGAGACTGACGGGGATGGTTATATTTACGGGGCAGACTGACGGGGAGGGTTATAGTTACAGGGGGAGACTGACGGGGAGGGTTATAGTTACAGGGGAGACTGACGGGGAGGGTTATAGTTACGGGGGAGACTGATGGGGAGGGTTATAGTTACGGGGAGACTGACGGGGAGGGTTATAGTTACTGGGGAGACTGACGGGGGAGGGTTCTAGTTACGGGGGAGACTGATGGGCAGGGTTATAGTTACTGGGGAGACTGACGGTGAGGGTTATAGTTGAGGGGGAGACTGACGGGGAGGGTTATATTTATGGGAGAGACTCACGGGGAGGGTTACAGTTACCGGGGAGACTGACGGGGAGGGTTATTGTTACCTGGGGGAGACTGACGGGGACGGTTATAGTTACAGAGGAGACTGACGGGGAGGGTTATAGTTACGGGGGGGAGACTGACGGGGAGGGTTATAGTTACAGGGGAGACTGACGGGGAGGGTTATAGTTACGGGGTGAGACTGATGGGGAGGGTTATAGTTACAGGGTGAGACTGACGGGGAGGGTTATAGTTATGGGGGAGACTGATGGGGAGGGTTATAGTTACGGGGAGACTGACGGGGAGGGTTATAGTTACTGGGGAGACTGACGGGGGAGGGTTCTAGTTACGGGTGAGGACTGACGGGCAGGGTTATAGTTACTGGGGTGACTGACGGTGAGGGTTATAGTTACTGGGGGAGACTGACAGGAGGGCTGTAGTTACAGAGGAGACTGACGGGGAGGGTTATAGTTACGGTGCAGACTGACGGGGAGGGTTATAGTTAGTGGGGAGACTGACGGGGAGGGTTATAGTTACAGGGAGACTGACGGGGAGGGAAATCGTTACAGGGAGACTGACGGGGTGGTTTTATAGTTACAGGGAGACGGATGGGAAACGATATAGTTACGGGGAGACTGACGGGGAGGGTTATAGTTACGGGGGGAGACTGACGGGGAGGGTTATAGTTACGGGGGAGACTGATGGGGAGGGTTATAGTTACGGGAAACTGACGGGGAGGGTTATAGTTACTGTGGAGACTGACGGGGAGGGGTTCTAGTTACGGGGGAGACTGACGGTGAGGGTTATAGTTACTCGGGGGAGACTGACGGTGAGGGTTATAGTTACTGGGGAGACTGACGGTGAGGGTTATTAGTTACTGGGGGAGACTGATGGAGAGGGTTATAGTTACTGGGGAGACTGACGGGGAGGGGTTATAGTTACGGGGAGACTGACGGGGAGGGTTATAGTTACGGGGAGACTGACGGTGAGGGTTATAGTTACTGGGGGAGACTGACGGGGAGGGTTATAGTTACTGGGGGAGACTGATGGGGGAGGGTTATAGTTACGGGGGAGACCGACGGGGAGGGTTATAGTTACGGGGCAGACTGACGGGGGAGGGATATAGTTACGGGGGAGACAGACGGGGAGGGTTATAGTTACGGGGCAGACTGACAGTGAGGGTTATAGTTACTGGGGAGACTGACGGGGAGGGTTATAGTTACTGGGGGAAACTGATGGGGAGGGTTATAGTTACTGGGGAGACTGACGGGGAGGGTTATAGTTACGGGGAGATGACGGGGAGTGTTTATAGCTACAGGGGGAGACTGACGGCGGGGGTTATAGTTACAGGGGGGAGACTGACGGGGATGGTTATAGTTACGGGGCAGACTGACGGGGAGGGTTATAGTTACTGGGGAGACTGACGGGAGGGTTATAGTTACAGGGAGACTGACGGGGAGGGAAATCGTTAAAGGGAGACTGACGGGGAGGGTTATAGTTACGGGGGGGAGACTGACGGGGTGGGTTATAGTTACGGGGGAGACTGATGGGGAGGGTTATAGTTACGGGAAACTGACGGGGAGGGTTATAGTTACTGGGGAGACTGACGGGGAGCGTTCTAGTTACGGGGGAGACTGACGGTGAGGGTTATAGTTACTCGGGGGAGGACTGACGGTGAGGGTTATAGTTACGGGGGGAAACTGACGGGGAGGGTTATAGTTACTGGGGAGACTGACGGTGAGGGTTCTAGTTAAGGGGAGGACTGACGGTGAGGGTTATAGTTACTGGGGGAGACTGACGGGGAGGGTTATAGTTACTGGGGAGACTGACGGTGAGGGTATAGTTACTGGGGGGAGACTGATGGAGAGGGTTATAGTTACTGGGGAGACTGACGGGGAGGGTTATAGTTACGTGGAGACTGACGGGGAGGGTTATAGTTACGGGGAGACTGACGGTGAGGGTTATAGTTACTGGGGGAGACTGACGGGGCGGGTTATAGTTACTGGGGGGAGACTGATGGGGAGGGTTATAGTTACGGGGGGAGACCGACGGGGAGGGTTATAGTTACGGGGCAGACTGACGGGGAGGGATATAGTTACAGGGGGAGACTGACGGGGAGGGTTATAGTTACAGGGGAGACTGACGGGGAAGGATATATTTACGGGGGAGACCGACGGGGAGGGTTATAGTTACGGGGCAGACTGACGGGGAGGTTATAGTTACGGGGAGACTGACGGTGAGGGTTATAGTTACTGGGGGAAACTGACGGGGAGGGTTATAGTTACTCGGGAGACTGACGGGGAGGGTTATAGTTACTGGGGGAAACTGACGGGGAGGGTTATAGTTACTCGGGGAGACTGGACGGGGAGGGTTATAGTTACTGGGGGAAACTGACGGGGAGGGTTATAGTTACTCGGGGAGACTGACGGGGAGGGTTATAGTTACGCGGAGATGACGGGGAGTGTTATAGTTACAGGGAGAGACTGACGGCGGGGGGTTATAGTTACAGGGGGGAGACTGACTGGGATGGTTATAGTTACGGGGCAGACTGACGGGGAGTGTTATTAGTTACAGGGGGAGTCTGACGGGGAGGGAATTCGTTACAGGGAGACTGACGGGGTGGGTTATAGTTCCAGGGAGACGGATGGGGAACGATATAGTTACGGGGAGACTGACGGGGAGGGTTATAGTTACGGGGGGAGACTGACGGGGAGGATTATAGTTACGGGGGAGACTGATGGGGAGGGTTATAGTTACGGGAAACTGACGGGGAGGGTTATAGTTACTGGGGAGACTGGACGGTGAGGGTACTAGTTACGGGGAGACTGATGGAGAGGGTTATAGTTACTCGGGGAGACTGACGGTGAGGGTTATAGTTACTGGGGGAGACTGATGGAGGAGGGTTATAGTTACTGGGGAGACTGACGGTGAGGGTTATAGTTACTGGGGGAGACTGATGGAGAGGTTATAGTTACTGGGGAGACTGACGGGGAGGGTTATAGTTACGGGGAGACTGACGGGGAGGGTTATAGTTACTGGGGGAGACTGACGGGGAGGGTTATAGTTACTGGGGAGACTGACGGTGAGGGTTATAGTTACGGTGCAGACTGACGGGGAGGGTTATAGTTAGTGGGGAGACTGACGGGGAGGGTTATAGTTACAGGGAGACTGACGGGGAGGGAAATCGTTACAGGGAGACTGACGGGGTGGTTTATAGTTACAGGGAGACGGATGGGAAACGATATAGTTACGGGGAGACTGACGGGGAGGGTTATAGTTACGGGGGGGAGACTGACGGGGAGGGTTATAGTTACGGGGGGAGACTGATGGGGAGGGTTATAGTTACGGGAAACTGACGGGGAGGGTTATAGTTACTGTGGAGACTGACGGGGAGGGTTCTAGTTACGGGGGAGACTGACGGTGAGGGTTATAGTTACTCGGGGAGACTGACGGTGAGGGTTATAGTTACTGGGGAGACTGACGGTTGAGGGTTATAGTTACTGGGGGAGACTGATGGAGAGGGTTATAGTTACTGGGGAGACTGACGGGGGAGGGTTATAGTTACGGGGAGACTGACGGGGAGGGTTATAGTTACGGGGAGACTGACGGTGAGGGTTATAGTTACTGGGGGAGACTGACGGGAGGGTTATAGTTACTGGGGGAGACTGATGGGGAGGGTTATAGTTACGGGGGAGACCGACGGGGAGGGTTATAGTTACGGGGCAGACTGACGGGGAGGGATATAGTTACGGGGGAGACAGACGGGGAGGGTTATAGTTACGGGGCAGACTGACAGTGAGGGTTATAGTTACTGGGGGAGACTGACGGGGAGGGTTATAGTTACTGGGGGAAACTGATGGGGAGGGTTATAGTTACTGGGGAGACTGACGGGGAGGGTTATAGTTACGGGGGAGATGACGGGGAGTGTTATAGCTACAGGGGGAGACTGACGGCGGGGGTTATAGTTACAGGGGGAGACTGACGGGGATGGTTATAGTTACGGGGCAGACTGACGGGGAGGGTTATAGTTACTGGGGAGACTGACGGGGAGGGTTATAGTTACAGGGAGACTGACGGGGAGGGAAATCGTTAAAGGGAGACTGACGGGGAGGGTTATAGTTACGGGGGGGAGACTGACGGGGTGGGTTATAGTTACGGGGGAGACTGATGGGGAGGGTTATAGTTACGGGAAACTGACGGGGAGGGTTATAGTTACTGGGGAGACTGACGGGGAGCGTTCTAGTTACGGGGGGAGACTGACGGTGAGGGTTATAGTTACTCGGGGAGACTGACGGTGAGGGTTATAGTTACGGGGGGGGAAACTGACGGGGAGGGTTATAGTTACTGGGGAGACTGACGGTGAGGGTTCTAGTTAAGGGGAGGACTGACGGTGAGGTTATAGTTACTGGGGGGAGACTGACGGGGAGGGTTATAGTTACTGGGGAGACTGACGGTGAGGGTATAGTTACTGGGGGAGACTGATGGAGAGGGTTATAGTTACTGGGGAGACTGACGGGGAGGGGTTATAGTTACGTGGAGACTGACGGGGAGGGTTATAGTTACGGGGGAGGACTGACGGTGAGGGTTATAGTTACTGGGGGAGACTGACGGGGCGGGTTATAGTTACTGGGGGAGACTGATGGGGGAGGGTTATAGTTACTCGGGGAGACTGACGGTTGAGGGTTATAGTTACTGGGGGAGACTGATGGAGAGGGGTTATAGTTACTGGGGAGACTGACGGTGAGGGTTATAGTTACTGGGGAGACTGATGGAGAGGGTTATAGTTTACTGGGGAGACTGACGGGGAGGGTTATAGTTACGGGGAGACTGACGGGGAGGGTTATAGTTACTGGGGGAGACTGACGGGGAGGGTTATAGTTACTGGGGAGACTGACGGTGAGGGTTATAGTTACGGTGCAGACTGACGGGGAGGGTTATAGTTAGTGGGGAGACTGACGGGGAGGGTTATAGTTACAGGGAGACTGACGGGGAGGGAAATCGTTACAGGGAGACTGACGGGGTGGTTTATAGTTACAGGGAGACGGATGGGAAACGATATAGTTACGGGGAGACTGACGGGGAGGGTTATAGTTACGGGGGGAGACTGACGGGGAGGGTTATAGTTACGGGGGAGACTGATGGGGAGGGTTATAGTTACGGGAAACTGACGGGGAGGGTTATAGTTACTGTGGAGACTGACGGGGAGGGTTTCTAGTTACGGGGGAGACTGACGGTGAGGGTTATAGTTACTCGGGAGACTGACGGTGAGGGTTATAGTTACTGGGGAGACTGACGGTGAGGGTTATAGTTACTGGGGGAGACTGATGGAGAGGGTTATAGTTACTGGGGAGACTGACGGGGAGGGTTATAGTTACGGGGAGACTGACGGGGAGGGTTATAGTTACGGGGAGACTGACGGTGAGGGTTATAGTTACTGGGGGAGACTGACGGGGAGGGTTATAGTTACTGGGGGAGACTGATGGGGAGGTTATAGTTACGGGGGAGACCGACGGGGAGGGTTATAGTTACGGGGCAGACTGACGGGGAGGGATATAGTTACGGGGGAGACAGACGGGGAGGGTTATAGTTACGGGGCAGACTGACAGTGAGGGTTATAGTTACTGGGGGAGACTGACGGGGAGGGTTATAGTTACTGGGGGAAACTGATGGGAGGGTTATAGTTACTGGGGAGACTGACGGGGAGGGTTATAGTTACGGGGAGATGACGGGGGAGTGTTATAGCTACAGGGGAGACTGACGGCGGGGGTTATAGTTACAGGGGGAGACTGACGGGGATGGTTATAGTTACGGGGCAGACTGACGGGGAGGGTTATAGTTACTGGGGAGACTGACGGGGAGTGGGTTATAGTTACAGGGAGACTGACGGGGAGGGAAATCGTTAAAGGGAGACTGACGGGGAGGGTTATAGTTACGGGGGGAGACTGACGGGGTGGGTTATAGTTACGGGGGAGACTGATGGGGAGGGTTATAGTTACGGGAAACTGACGGGGAGGGTTATAGTTACTGGGGAGACTGACGGGGAGCGTTCTAGTTACGGGGGAGACTGACGGTGAGGGTTAATAGTTACTCGGGGAGACTGACGGTGAGGGTTATAGTTACGGGGGGAAAACTGACGGGGAGGGTTATAGTTACTGGGGAGACTGACGGTGAGGGTTCTAGTTAAGGGGAGGGACTGACGGTGAGGGTTATAGTTACTGGGGGAGACTGACGGGGAGGGTTATAGTTACTGGGGAGACTGACGGTGAGGGTATAGTTACTGGGGGGGAGACTGATGGAGAGGGTTATAGTTACTGGGGAGACTGACGGGGAGGGTTATAGTTACGTGGAGACTGACGGGGAGGGTTATAGTTACGGGGAGACTGACGGTGAGGGTTATAGTTACTGGGGGAGACTGACGGGGCGGGTTATAGTTACTGGGGGAGACTGATGGGGAGGGTTATAGTTACTCGGGGAGACTGACGGTGAGGGTTATAGTTACTGGGGGGAGACTGATGGAGAGGGTTATAGTTACTGGGGAGACTGACGGTGAGGGTTATAGTTACTGGGGGAGACTGATGGAGAGGGTTATAGTTACTGGGGAGACTGACGGGGAGGGTTATAGTTACGGGGAGACTGACGGGGAGGGTTATAGTTACTGGGGGAGACTGACGGGGAGGTTTATAGTTACTGGGGAGACTGACGGTGAGGGTTATAGTTACGGTTGCAGACTGACGGGGAGGGTTATAGTTAGTGGGGAGACTGACGGGGAGGGTTATAGTTACAGGGAGACTGACGGGGAGGGAAATCGTTACAGGGAGACTGACGGGGTGGTTTATAGTTACAGGGAGACGGATGGGAAACGATATAGTTACGGGGGAGACTGACGGGGAGGGTTATAGTTACGGGGGGAGACTGACGGGGAGGGTTATAGTTACGGGGGAGACTGACGGTGAGGGTTATAGTTACTCGGGGAGACTGACGGTGAGGGTTATAGTTACTGGGGAGACTGACGGTGAGGGTTATAGTTACTGGGGGAGACTGATGGAGAGGGTTATAGTTACTGGGGAGACTGACGGGGAGGGTTATAGTTACGGGGAGACTGACGGGGAGGGTTATAGTTACGGGGAGACTGACGGTGAGGGTTATAGTTACTGGGGGAGACTGACGGGGAGGGTTATAGTTACTGGGGGAGACTGATGGGGAGGGTTTATAGTTACGGGGGAGACCGACGGGGGAGGGTTATAGTTACGGGGCAGACTGACGGGGAGGGATATAGTTACGGGGGAGACAGACGGGGAGGGTTATAGTTACGGGGCAGACTGACAGTGAGGGTTATAGTTACTGGGGGAGACTGACGGGGAGGGTTATAGTTACTGGGGGAAACTGATGGGGAGGGTTATAGTTACTGGGGAGACTGACGGGGAGGGTTATAGTTACGGGGAGATGACGGGGAGTGTTATAGCTACAGGGGGAGACTGACGGCGGGGGTTATAGTTACAGGGGGAGACTGACGGGGATGGTTATAGTTACGGGGCAGACTGACGGGGAGGGTTATAGTTACTGGGGAGGACTGACGGGGAGGGTTATAGTTACAGGGAGACTGACGGGGAGGGAAATCGTTAAAGGGAGACTGACGGGGAGGGTTATAGTTACGGGGGGAGACTGACGGGGTGGGTTATAGTTACGGGGGAGACTGATGGGGAGGGTTATAGTTACGGGAAACTGACGGGGAGGGTTATAGTTACTGGGGGAGACTGACGGGGAGCGTTCTAGTTACGGGGGAGACTGACGGTGGAGGGTTATAGTTACTCGGGGAGACTGACGGTGAGGGTTATAGTTACGGGGGGAAACTGACGGGGAGGGTTATAGTTACTGGGGAGACTGACGGTGAGGGTTCTAGTTAAGGGGAGGACTGACGGTGAGGGTTATAGTTAACTGGGGGGAGACTGACGGGGAGGGTTATAGTTACTGGGGGAGACTGACGGTGAGGGTATAGTTACTGGGGGAGACTGATGGAGAGGGTTATAGTTACTGGGGAGACTGACGGGGAGGGTTATAGTTACGTGGAGACTGACGGGGAGGGTTATAGTTACGGGGAGACTGACGGTGAGGGTTATAGTTACTGGGGGAGACTGACGGGGCGGGGTTATAGTTACTGGGGGGAGACTGATGGGGAGGGTTATAGTTACGGGGGAGGGACCGACGGGGAGGGTTATAGTTACGGGGCAGACTGACGGGGGAGGGATATAGTTACAGGGGGAGACTGACGGGGGAGGGTTATAGTTACAGGGGAGACTGACGGGGAAGGATATATTTACGGGGGAGGACCGACGGGGAGGGTTATAGTTACGGGGCAGACTGACGGGGAGGGTTATAGTTACGGGGAGACTGACGGTGAGGGTTATAGTTACTGGGGGAAACTGACGGGGAGGGTTATAGTTACTCGGGGAGGACTGACGGGGAGGGTTACTAGTTACTGGGGGAAACTGACGGGGAGGGTTATAGTTACTCGGGGAGACTGACGGGGAGGTTATAGTTACTGGGGGAAACTGACGGGGAGGGTTATAGTTACTCGGGAGACTGACGGGGGAGGGTTATAGTTACGCGGAGATGACGGGGAGTGTTTATAGTTACAGGGAGAGACTGACGGCGGGGGTTATAGTTACAGGGGGAGACTGACTGGGATGGTTATAGTTACGGGGCAGACTGACGGGGAGTGTTATAGTTACAGGGGGAGTCTGACGGGGAGGGTTATAGTTACAGGGGAGACTGACGGGGAGTTTATAGTTACGGGGGAGACTGATGGGGAGGGTTATAGTTACGGGGGAGACTGACGGGGAGGGTTATAGTTACTGGGGAGACTGATGGGGAGGGTTCTAGTTACGGGGGAGACTGATGGGCAGGGTTATAGTTACGGGGGAGACCGACGGGGAGGGTTATAGTTACGGGGCAGACTGACGGGGAGGGTTATAGTTACGGGGAGACTGACGGGGAGGGTTATAGTTACTGGGGGAGACTGATGGGGGAGGGTTATAGTTACGGGGGAGACCGACGGGGAGGGGTTATAGTTACGGGGCAGACTGACGGGGAGGGATATAGTTACGGGGGAGACCGACGGGGAGGGGTTATAGTTACGGGGGAGACTGATGGGGAGGGTTATAGTTACGGGGAGACTGACGGGGAGGGTTATAGTTACTGGGGAGACTGACGGGGAGGGTTCTAGTTAAGGGGGAGACGGACGGGCAGGGTTATAGTTACTGGGGAGACTGACGGTGAGGGTTATAGTTACTGGGGAGACTGACGGGTGAGGGTTATAGTTACTGGGGGAGACTGACGGGACGGCTGTAGTTACGGAGGAGACTGACGGGGAGGGTTATAGTTACGGTGCAGACTGACGGGGGAGGGTTATAGTTACAGGGAGACTGACGGGGAGGGAATTCGTTACAGGGAGACTGACGGGGTGGGTTATAGTTCCAGGGAGACGGATGGGGAACGATATAGTTACGGGGAGACTGACGGGGAGGGTTATAGTTACGGGGGGAGACTGACGGGGAGGATTATAGTTACGGGGGAGACTGATGGGGAGGGTTATAGTTACGGGAAACTGACGGGGAGGGTTATAGTTACTGGGGAGACTGACGGTGAGGGTACTAGTTACGGGGGAGACTGATGGAGAGGGTTATAGTTACTCGGGGAGACTGACGGTGAGGGTTATAGTTACTGGGGGAGACTGATGGGAGAGGGTTATAGTTACTGGGGAGGACTGACGGTGAGGGTTATAGTTACTGGGGGAGACTGATGGAGAGGGTTATAGTTACTGGGGAGACTGACGGGGAGGGTTATAGTTACGGGGAGACTGACGGGGAGGGTTATAGTTACTGGGCGAGACTGACGGGGAGGGTTATAGTTACTGGGGAGACTGACGGTGAGGGTTATAGTTACTGGGGGAGACTGATGGAGAGGGTTATAGTTACTGGGGAGACTGACGGGGAGGGTTATAGTTATGGGGAGACTGACGGGGAGGGTTATAGTTACTGGGGAGACTGACGGTGAGGGTTATAGTTACTGGGGGAGACTGACGGGGAGGGTTATAGTACTGGGGAGACTGATGGGGGAGGGTTATAGTTACGGGGGGAGACCGACGGGGAGGGTTATAGTTACGGGGCAGACTGACGGGGGAGAGGGGAAAATTATAGTTACAGGGGGAGACTGACGGGGAGGGTTATAGTTACAGGGGAGACTGACGGTGAGGGTTATAGTTACTGTGGGAGACTGACGGGGAGGGTTATAGTTACGGGGCAGACTGACGGGGAGGGTTATAGTTACGGGGAGACTGACGGTGAGGGGTTATAGTTACTGTGGGGAGACTGACGGGGAGGGTTATAGTTACTGGGGGGAAACTGATGGGGAGGGTTATAGTTTACGGGGAGATGACGGGGAGTGTTATAGTTACCTGGGGGGAAACTGACGGGGAGGGTTATAGTTACTCGGGGAGTCTGACGGGGAGGGGTTATAGTTACTGGGGGAAACTGACGGGGAGGGTTATAGTTACTCGGCAGGGAGAGACTGACGGCGGGGGTTATAGTTACAGGGGGAGACTGACGGGGATGGTTATAGTTACGGGGCAGACTGACGGGGAGGGTTATAGTTACAGGGGGAGACTGACGGGGAGGGTTATAGTTACAGGGGAGACTGACGGGGAGGGTTATAGTTACGGGGGAGACTGATGGGGAGGGTTATAGTTACGGGGAGACTGACGGGGAGGGTTATAGTTACTGGGGAGACTGACGGGGAGGGTTCTAGTTACGGGGGAGACTGATGGGCAGGGTTATAGTTACTGGGGAGACTGACGGTGAGGGTTATAGTTGAGGGGGAGACTGACGGGGAGGGTTATATTTATGGGAGAGACTCACGGGGAGGGTTACAGTTACCGGGGAGACTGACGGTGAGGGTTATTGTTACTGGGGGAGACTGACGGGGACGGTTATAGTTACAGAGGAGACTGACGGGGAGGGTTATAGTTACGGGACAGACTGACGGTGAGGGTTATAGTTACGGGGGGAGACTGATGGGGAGGGTTATAGCTACGGGAAACTGTCGGGGAGGGTTATATTTACTGGGGGGAGACTGATGGGGAGGGTTATAGTTACGGGGGAGACTGATGGGGAGGGTTATAGTTACGGGGCAGACTGACGGTGAGGGTTATAGTTACAGGGGGTGACTGACGGGGAGGGTTATAGTTACAGGGGGAGACTGACGGGGAGGGTTATAGTTACGGGGAGACTGACGGGGAGTGTTATAGTTACAGGGGGAGACTGACGGCGGGGGTTATAGTTACAGGGGGAGACTGACGGGTATGGTTATAGTTACGGGGCAGACTGACGGGGAGGGTTATAGTTACAGGGGGAGACTGACGGGGAGGGTTATAGTTACAGGGGAGACTGACGGGGAGGGTTATAGTTACGGGGGAGACTGATGGGGAGGGTTATAGTTACAGGGGAGACTGACGGGGAGGGTTATAGTTACGGGGGAGACTGATGGGGAGGGTTATAGTTACGGGGAGACTGACGGGGAGGGTTATAGTTACTGGGGAGACTGACGGGGAGGGTTCTAGTTACGGGTGAGACTGACGGGCAGGGTTATAGTTACTGGGGTGACTGACGGTGAGGGTTATAGTTACTGGGGGAGACTGACAGGAGGGCTGTAGTTACAGAGGAGACTGACGGGGAGGGTTATAGTTACGGTGCAGACTGACGGGGAGGGTTATAGTTAGTGGGGAGACTGACGGGGAGGGTTATAGTTACAGGGAGACTGACGGGGAGGGAAATCGTTACAGGGAGACTGACGGGGTGGTTTATAGTTACAGGGAGACGGATGGGAAACGATATAGTTACGGGGAGACTGACGGGGAGGGTTATAGTTACGGGGGGAGACTGACGGGGAGGGTTATAGTTACGGGGGAGACTGATGGGGAGGGTTATAGTTACGGGAAACTGACGGGGGAGGGTTATAGTTACTGTGGAGACTGACGGGGAGGGTTCTAGTTACGGGGGAGACTGACGGTGAGGGTTATAGTTACTCGGGGAGACTGACGGTGAGGGTTATAGTTACTGGGGAGACTGACGGTGAGGGTTATAGTTACTGGGGGAGACTGATGGAGAGGGTTATAGTTACTGGGGAGACTGACGGGGAGGGTTATAGTTACGGGGAGACTGACGGGGAGGGTTATAGTTACGGGGAGACTGACGGTGAGGGTTATAGTTACTGGGGGAGACTGACGGGGAGGGTTATAGTTACTGGGGGAGACTGATGGGGAGGGTTATAGTTACGGGGGAGACCGACGGGGAGGGTTATAGTTACGGGGCAGACTGACGGGGAGGGATATAGTTACGGGGGAGACCGACGGGGTGTGTTATAGTTACGGGGCAGACTGACAGTGAGGGTTATAGTTACTGGGGGAGACTGACGGGGAGGGTTATAGTTACTGGGGAGACTGACGGGGAGGGTTCTAGTTACGGGGGGAGACTGATGGGCAGGGTTATAGTTACTGGGGAGACTGACGGTGAGGGTTATAGTTGAGGGGGAGACTGACGGGGAGGGTTATATTTATGGGAGAGACTCACGGGGAGGGTTACAGTTACCGGGGAGACTGACGGTGAGGGTTATTGTTACTGGGGGAGACTGACGGGGACGGTTATAGTTACAGAGGAGACTGACGGGGAGGGTTATAGTTACGGGACAGACTGACGGTGAGGGTTATAGTTACGGGGGGAGACTGATGGGGAGGGTTATAGCTACGGGAAACTGTCGGGGAGGGTTATATTTACTGGGGGAGACTGATGGGGAGGGTTATAGTTACGGGGGAGACTGATGGGGAGGGTTATAGTTACGGGGCAGACTGACGGTGAGGGTTATAGTTACAGGGGGTGACTGACGGGGAGGGTTATAGTTACAGGGGGAGACTGACGGGGAGGGTTATAGTTACGGGGAGACTGACGGGGAGTGTTATAGTTACAGGGGGAGACTGACGGCGGGGGTTATAGTTACAGGGGGAGACTGACGGGTATGGTTATAGTTACGGGACAGACTGACGGGGAGGGTTATAGTTACAGGGGGAGACTGACGGGGAGGGTTATAGTTACAGGGGAGACTGACGGGGAGGGTTATAGTTACGGGGGAGACTGATGGGGAGGGTTATAGTTACAGGGGAGACTGACGGGGAGGGTTATAGTTACGGGGGAGACTGATGGGGAGGGTTATAGTTACGGGGAGACTGACGGGGAGGGTTATAGTTACTGGGGAGACTGACGGGGAGGGTTCTAGTTACGGGTGAGACTGACGGGCAGGGTTATAGTTACTGGGGTGACTGACGGTGAGGGTTATAGTTACTGGGGGAGACTGACAGGAGGGCTGTAGTTACAGAGGAGACTGACGGGGAGGGTTATAGTTACGGTGCAGACTGACGGGGAGGGTTATAGTTAGTGGGGAGACTGACGGGGAGGGTTATAGTTACAGGGAGACTGACGGGGAGGGAAATCGTTACAGGGAGACTGACGGGGTGGTTTATAGTTACAGGGAGACGGATGGGAAACGATATAGTTACGGGGAGACTGACGGGGAGGGTTATAGTTACGGGGGAGACTGACGGGGAGGGTTATAGTTACGGGGGAGACTGATGGGGAGGGTTATAGTTACGGGAAACTGACGGGGGAGGGTTATAGTTACTGTGGAGACTGACGGGGAGGGTTCTAGTTACGGGGGAGACTGACGGTGAGGGTTATAGTTACTCGGGGAGACTGACGGTGAGGGTTATAGTTACTGGGGAGACTGACGGTGAGGGTTATAGTTACTGGGGGAGACTGATGGAGAGGGTTATAGTTACTGGGGAGACTGACGGGGAGGGTTATAGTTACGGGGAGACTGACGGGGAGGGTTATAGTTACGGGGAGACTGACGGTGAGGGTTATAGTTACTGGGGGAGACTGACGGGGAGGGTTATAGTTACTGGGGGAGACTGATGGGGAGGGTTATAGTTACGGGGGAGACCGACGGGGTGGGTTATAGTTACGGGGCAGACTGACAGTGAGGGTTATAGTTACTGGGGGAGACTGACGGGGAGGGTTATAGTTACTGGGGGAAACTGATGGGGAGGGTTATAGTTACTGGGGAGACTGACGGGGAGGGTTATAGTTACGGGGAGATGACGGGGAGTGTTATAGCTACAATGGGAGACTGACGGCGGGGGTTATAGTTACAGGGGGAGACTGACGGGGATGGTTATAGTTACGGGGCAGACTGACGAGGAGGGTTATAGTTACTGGGGAGACTGACGGGGAGGGTTATAGTTACAGGGAGACTGACGGGGAGGGAAATCGTTACAGGGAGACTGACGGGGAGGGTTATAGTTACGGGGGGAGACTGACGGGGTGGGTTATAGTTACGGGGGAGACTGATGGGGAGGGTTATAGTTACGGGAAACTGACGGGGAGGGTTATAGTTACTGGGGAGACTGACGGGGAGCGTTCTAGTTACGGGGGAGACTGACGGTGCGGGTTATAGTTACTCGGGGAGACTGACGGTGAGGGTTCGGGGAGACTGACGGTGAGGGTTATAGTTACGGGGGGAGACTGATGGGGAGGGTTATAGCTACGGGAAACTGTCGGGGAGGGTTATATTTACTGGGGGAGACTGATGGGGAGGGTTATAGTTACGGGGGAGACTGATGAGGAGGGTTATAGTTACGGGGCAGACTGACGGTGAGGGTTATAGTTACAGGGGGTGACTGACGTGGAGGGTTATAGTTACAGGGGGAGACTGACGGGGAGGGTTATAGATACGGGGCAGACTGACGGTGAGGGTTATAGTTACGGGGGAGACTGACTGGGAGGGTTATAGTTACGGGGAGACTGACGGTGAGGGTTATAGCTACTGGGGGAGACTGACTGGGAGATATATAGTTACGGGGGAGACTGACGGGGAGGGTTATAGTGACAGGGGAGACTGACGGGGAGGGTTATAGTTACGGGGGGAGACTGACGGGGAGGGTTATAGTTACGGGGCAGACTGACGGGGGAGGGTTATAGTTACGGGGGAGACTGACGGGAGGGTTATAGTTCGGGGGAGACTGACGGTGAGGGTTATAGTTACTGGGGGGAGACTGACGGGGAGGGTTATAGTTACTGGGGGAGACTGATGGGGAGGGTTATAGTTACGGGGGAGACAGACGGGGAGGGTTATAGTTACGGGGCAGACTGACGGGGAGGCTTATAGTTACGGGGAGACTGACGGTGAGGGTTATAGTTACTGGGGAGACTGATGGAGAGGGTTTATAGTTACTGGGGAGACTGACGGGGAGGGTTATAGTTACGGGGAGACTGACGGGGAGGGTTATAGTTTACGGGGAGACTGACGGTAGAGGGTTATAGTTACTGGGGGAGACTGACGGGGAGGGTTATAGTTACTGGGGGAGACTGATGGGGAGGGTTATAGTTACGGGGGAGACCGACGGGGAGGGTTATAGTTACGGGGCAGACTGACGGGGAGGGATATAGTTACAGGGGGAGACTGACGGGGAGGGTTATAGTTACAGGGGAGACTGACGGGGAAGGATATATTTACGGGGGAGGACCGACGGGGAGGGTTATAGTTACGGGGCAGACTGACGGGGAGGGTTATAGTTACGGGGAGACAGACGGTGAGGGTTATAGTTTACTGTGGGAGACTGACGGGGAGGGTTATAGTTACTGAGGGAAACTGATGGGGAGGGTTATAGTTACGGGGAGATGACGGGGAGTGTTATAGTTACTGGGGGGAAACTGACGGGGAGGGTTATAGTTACTCGGGGAGTCTGACGGGGAGGGTTATAGTTACTGGGGGAGAAACTGACGGGGAGGGTTATAGTTACTCGGGAGACTGACGGGGAGGGTTTATAGTTACGGGGAGATGACGGGGGAGTGTTTATAGTTACAGGGAGAGACTGACGGCGGGGGGTTATAGTTACAGGGGGAGACTGACGGGGATGGTTATAGTTACGGGGCAGACTGACGGGGAGGGTTATAGTGACAGGGGGAGACTGACGGGGAGGGTTATAGTTACAGGGGAGACTGAAGGGGAGGGTTATAGTTACGGGGGAGACTGATGGGGAGGGTATAGTTACGGGGGAGACTGACGGGGAGGGGTTATAGTTACTGGGGAGACTGACGGGGAGGGTTCTAGTTACGGGGGAGACTGATGGGCAGGGTTATAGTTACTGGGGAGACTGATGGTGAGGGTTATAGTTGAGGGGGAGACTGACGGGGAGGGTTATATTTATGGGAGAGACTCACGGGGAGGGTTACAGTTACAGGGGAGACTGACGGGGGAGGGTTATTGTTACTGGGGGAGACTGACGGGGACGGTTATAGTTACAGAGAAGACTGACGGGGAGGGTTATAGTTACGGGGACAGACTGACGGTGAGGGTTATAGTTACAGGGGGTGACTGACGGGGAGGGTTATAGTTACAGGGGGAGACTGACGGGGAGGCTTATAGTTACGGGGAGACTGACGGGGGAGTGTTATAGTTACAGGGGAGACTGACGGCGGGGGTTATAGTTACAGGGGGAGACTGACGGGTATGGTTATAGTTACGGGGCAGACTGACGGGGAGGGTTATAGTTACAGGGGAGACTGACGGGGAGGGTTATAGTTACAGGGGAGACTGACGGGGAGGGTTATAGTTACGGGGGAGACTGATGGGGGAGGGTTATAGTTACAGGGGAGACTGACGGGGAGGGTTATAGTTACGGGGAGACTGATGGGGAGGGTTATAGTTACGGGGAGACTGACGGGGAGGGTTATAGTTACTGGGGAGACTGACGGGGAGGGTTCTAGTTACGGGTGAGACTGACGGGCAGGGTTATAGTTACTGGGGTGACTGACGGTGAGGGTTTATAGTTACTGGGGGAGACTGATGGAGAGGGTTATAGTTACTGGGGAGACTGACGGGGAGGGTTATAGTTACGGGGAGACTGACGGGGAGGGTTATAGTTACGGGGAGACTGACGGTGAGGGTTATAGTTACTGGGGGAGACTGACGGGGAGGGTTATAGTTACTGGGGGAGACTGATGGTGGAGGGTTATAGTTACGGGGGAGGACCGACGGGGAGGGTTATAGTTACGGGGCAGACTGACGGGGAGGGATATAGTTACAGGGGGAGACTGACGGGGAGGGTTATAGTTACAGGGGAGACTGACGGGGAAGGATATATTTACGGGGGGAGACCGACGGGGAGGGTTATAGTTACGGGGCAGACTGACGGGGAGGGTTATAGTTACGGGGAGACAGACGGTGAGGGTTATAGTTACTGTGGGAGACTGACGGGGAGGGTTATAGTAACTGAGGGAAACTGATGGGGAGGGTTATAGTTACGGGGAGATGACGGGGAGTGTTATAGTTACTGGGGGAAACTGACGGGGAGGGTTATAGTTACTCGGGGAGTCTGACGGGGAGGGTTATAGTTACTGGGGGAAACTGACGGGGAGGGTTATAGTTACTCGGGGAGACTGACGGGGAGGGTTATAGTTACGGGGGAGATGACGGGGAGTGTTATAGTTACAGGGAGAGGACTGACGGCGGGGGGTTATAGTTACAGGGGGAGACTGACGGGGATGGTTATAGTTACGGGGCAGACTGACGGGGAGGGTTATAGTGACAGGGGGAGACTGACGGGGAGGGTTATAGTTACAGGGGAGACTGAAGGGGAGGGTTATAGTTACGGGGGAGACTGATGGGGAGGGTTATAGTTACGGGGGAGACTGACGGGGAGGGTTATAGTTACTGGGGAGACTGACGGGAGGGTTCTAGTTACGGGGGGGAGACTGATGGGCAGGGTTATAGTTACTGGGGAGACTGATGGTGAGGGTTATAGTTGAGGGGGGAGACTGACGGGGAGGGTTATATTTATGGGAGAGACTCACGGGGAGGGTTACAGTTTACAGGGAGAGACTGACGGGGAGGGTTATTGTTACTGGGGGAGACTGACGGGGACGGTTATAGTTACAGAGAAGACTGACGGGGGAGGGTTATAGTTACGGGACAGACTGACGGTGAGGGTTATAGTTACAGGGGGTGACTGACGGGGAGGGTTATAGTTACAGGGGGAGACTGACGGGGAGGCTTATAGTTACGGGGAGACTGACGGGGAGTGTTATAGTTACAGGGGGAGACTGACGGCGGGGGTTATAGTTACAGGGGGGAGACTGACGGGTATGTTATAGTTACGGGGGCAGACTGACGGGGAGGGTTATAGTTACAGGGGGAGACTGACGGGGAGGGTTATAGTTACAGGGGAGACTGACGGGAGGGTTATAGTTACGGGGGAGACTGATGGGGAGGGTTATAGTTACAGGGGAGACTGACGGGGAGGGTTATAGTTACGGGGGAGACTGATGGGGAGGGTTATAGTTACGGGGAGGACTGACGGGGAGGGTTATAGTTACTGGGGAGACTGACGGGGAGGGTTCTAGTTACGGGTGAGACTGACGGGCAGGGTTATAGTTACTGGGGTGACTGACGGTGAGGGGTTATAGTTACTGGGGGAGACTGACGGGAGGGCTGTAGTTACAGAGGAGACTGACGGGGAGGGTTATAGTTACGGTGCAGGACTGACGGGGAGGGTTATAGTTAGAGGGGAGACTGACGGGGAGGGTTATAGTTACAGGGAGACTGACGGGGAGGGAAATCGTTACAGGGAGACTGACGGGGTGGTTTATAGTTACAGGGAGACGGATGGGAAACGATATAGTTTACGGGGAGACTGACGGGGAGGGTTATAGTTACGGGGGGAGACTGACGGGGAGGGTTATAGTTACGGGGGAGACTGATGGGGAGGTTATAGTTACGGGAAACTGATGGGGAGGGTTATAGTTACTGTGGAGACTGACGGGGAGGGTTCTAGTTACGGGGGAGACTGACGGTGAGGGTTATAGTTACTCGGGGAGACTGACGGTGAGGGTTATAGTTACTGGGGAGACTGACGGTGAGGGTTATAGTTACTGGGGGAGGCTGATGGAGAGGGTTATAGTTACTGGGGAGACTGACGGGGAGGGTTATAGTTACGGGGAGACTGACGGGGAGTGTTATAGTTACGGGGAGACTGACGGTGAGTGTTATAGTTATGGGGGGAGACTGATGGGGAGGGTTATAGTTACAGGGGAGACTGACGGGGAGGGTTATAGTTACGGGGGAGACTGATGGGGAGGGTTATAGTTACGGGGAGACTGACGGGGAGGGTTATAGTTACTGGGGAGACTGACGGGGAGGGTTCTAGTTACGGGTGAGACTGACGGGCAGGGTTATAGTTACTGGGGTGACTGACGGTGAGGGTTATAGTTACTGGGGGGAGACTGACAGGAGGGCTGTAGTTACAGAGGAGACTGACGGGGAGGGTTATAGTTACGGTGCAGACTGACGGGGAGGGTTATAGTTAGTGGGGGAGACTGACGGGGAGGGTTATAGTTACAGGGAGACTGACGGGGAGGGAAATCGTTACAGGGAGACTGACGGGGGTGGTTTATAGTTACAGGGAGACGGATGGGAAACGATATAGTTACGGGGAGACTGACGGGGAGGGTTATAGTTACGGGGGGAGACTGACGGGTAGGGTTATAGTTACGGGGGAGACTGATGGGGAGGGTTATAGTTACGGGAAACTGACGGGGGAGGGTTATAGTAACTGTGGAGACTGACGGGGAGGGTTCTAGTTACGGGGGAGACTGACGGTGAGGGTTATAGTTACTTGGGGAGACTGACGGTGAGGGTTATAGTTACTGGGGAGACTGACGGTGAGGGTTATAGTTACTGGGGGAGACTGATGGAGAGGGTTATAGTTACTGGGGGAGACTGACGGGGAGGGTTATAGTTACGGGGAGACTGACGGGGAGGGTTATAGTTACGGGGAGACTGACGGTGAGTGTTATAGTTACTGGGGGAGACTGACGGGGAGGGTTATAGTTACTGGGGGAGACTGATGGGTAGGGGTTATAGTTACGGGGGAGACCGACGGGGAGGGTTATAGTTACGGGGCAGACTGACGGGGAGGGATATAGTTACGGGGGAGACCGACGGGGAGGGGTTATAGTTACGGGGCAGACTGACAGTGAGGGTTATAGTTACTGGGGGAGACTGACGGGGAGGGGTTATAGTTACTGGGGGAAACTGATGGGGAGGGTTATAGTTACTGGGGAGACTGACGGGGAGGGTTATAGTTACGGGGAGATGACGGGGAGTGTTATAGCTACAGGGGGAGACTGACGGCGGGGGTTATAGTTACAGGGGGAGACTGACGGGGATGGTTATAGTTACGGGGGCAGACTGACGGGGAGGGGTTATAGTTACAGGGGAGACTGACGGGGAGGGTTATAGTTACAGGGAGACTGAAGGGGGAGGGTTATAGTTACGGGAAACTGACGGGGAGGGTTATAGTTACTGCGGAGACTGACGGGGAGGGTTCTAGTTACGGGGGAGACTGACGGTGAGGGTTATAGTTACTCGGGGAGACTGACGGTGAGGGTTATAGTTACTGGGGATACTGACGGTGAGGGTTATAGTTACTGGGGGAGACTGACCGGCAGGGTTATAGTTACTGGGGGAGACTGACCGGCAGGGTTATAGTTACTGGGGGAGACTGATGGAGAGGGTTATAGTTACTGGGGAGACTGACGGGGAGAGTTATAGTTACGGGACAGACTGACGGTGAGGGTTATAGTTACGGGGAGAGACTGACTGGGATGGTTATAGTTACGTGGAGACTGACGGGGAGGGTTATATTTATGGGAGAGACTGATGGGGAGGATATAGTTTACGGGGAGGACTGACGGGGTGGGTTATAGTTACGGGGAGACTGATGGGGAGGGTTATAGTTACTGGGGGAGACTGACGGGGACGGTTATAGTTACAGAGGAGACTGATGTGGAGGGTTTATAGTTACGGGACAGACTGACGGTGAGGGTTATAGTTACGGGGGGAGACTGATGTGGAGGGTTATAGCTACGGGAAACTGTCGGGGAGGGTTATATTTACTGGGGGAGACTGATGGGGAGGGTTATAGTTACTGGGGAGACTGACGGGGAGGGTTATAGTTACTGGGGAGACTGACGGGGAGGGTTATAGTTACGGGGAGACTGACGGGGAGTGTTATAGTTACAGGGGGAGACTGACGGCGGGGGTTATAGTTACAGGGGGAGACTGACGGGGATGGTTATAGTTATGGGGCAGACTGACGGGGAGGGTTATAGTTACAGGGGGAGACTGACGGGGAGGGTTATAGTTACAGGGGAGACTGACGGGGAGGGTTATAGTTACGGGGGAGACTGATGGGGAGGGTGATAGTTACGGGGAGACTGACTGGGAGGGTTATAGTTACAGGGGAGACTGACGGGGAGGGTTATAGGTACGGGGAGACTGATGGGGAGGGTTATAGTTACGGGGAGACTGACGGGGAGGGTTATAGTTACTGGGGAGACTGACGGGGAGGCTTCTAGTTACGGGGGAGACTGACGGGCAGGGTTATAGTTACTGGGGAGACTGATGGTGAGGGTTATAGTTACTGGGGGAGACTGACGGGAGGGCTGTAGTTACAGAGGAGACTGACGGGGAGGGGTTATAGTTACGGGGCAGACTGACGGGGAGGGTTATAGTTACTGGGGAGACTGACGGGGAGGGTTATAGTTACAGGGAGACTGACGGGGAGGGAAATCGTTACAGGGTGACTGACGGGGAGGGTTATAGTTACGGGGGAGACTGATGGGGAGGGTTATAGTTACGGGAAACTGACGTGGAGGGTTATAGTTACTGGGGAGACTGACGGGGAGTGTTCTAGTTACGGGGGAGACTGACCGGCAGGGTTATAGTTACTGGGGAGACTGACGGTGAGGGTTATAGTTACTGGGTGAGACTGACGGGAGGGCTGTAGTTACAGAGGATACTGACGGGGAGGGTTATAGTTACGGGGCAGACTGACGGGGAGGGTTATAGTTACTGGGGAGACTGACGGGGAGGGTTATAGTTACAGGGAGACTGACGGGGAGGGAAATCGTTACAGGGAGACTGACGGGGAGGGTTATAGTTACGGGGGGAGACTGACGGGGTGGGTTACAGTTACGGGGAGACTGATGTGGAGGGTTATAGTTACGGGAAACTGACGGGGAGGGTTATAGTTACTGGGGAGACTGACGGGGAAGGTTCTAGTTACGGGGGAGACTGACGGTGAGGGTTATAGTTACTCGGGGAGACTGACGGTGAGGGTTATAGTTACTGGGGGAGACTGATGGAGAGGGTTATAGTTACAGAGGAGACTGACGGGGAGGGTTATAGTTACGGGAGAGACTGACAGGGAGGGTTATAGTTTCCGGGGAGACTGACGGGGAGGGTTATAGTTACGGGAGAGACTGACAGGGAGGGTTATAGTTTCCGGGGAAACTGACGGGGGAGGGTTATTGTTACTCGGGGAGACTGACGGGGACGGTTATAGTTACAGAGGAGACTGACGGGGAGGGTTATAGTTACGGGACAGACTGGCGGTGAGGGTTATAGATATGGGGAGACTGACAGGGATGGTTATAGTTACGTGGAGACTGATGAGGAGGGTTATATTTATGGGAGAGACTGACGGGGAGGGTTATAGTTACTGGGGAGACTGACGGGGAGGGTTATAGTTACGGGGAGACTGACGGGGAGTGTTATAGTTACAGGGGGAGACTGACGGCGGGGGTTATAGTTACAGGGGGAGACTGACGGGGATGGTTATAGTTATGGGGCAGACTGACGGGGAGGGTTATAGTTACAGGGGGAGACTGACGGGGAGGGTTATAGTTACAGGGGAGACTGACGGGGAGGGTTATAGTTACGGGGGAGACTGATGGGGAGGGTGATAGTTACGGGGAGACTGACTGGGAGGGTTATAGTTACAGGGGAGACTGACGGGGAGGGTTATAGGTACGGGGGAGACTGATGGGGAGGGTTATAGTTACGGGGAGACTGACGGGGAGGGTTATAGTTACTGGGGAGACTGACGGGGAGGCTTCTAGTTACGGGGGAGACTGACGGGCAGGGTTATAGTTACTGGGGAGACTGATGGTGAGGGTTATAGTTACTGGGGGAGACTGACGGGAGGGCTGTAGTTACAGAGGAGACTGACGGGGAGGGTTATAGTTACGGGGCAGACTGACGGGGAGGGTTATAGTTACTGGGGAGACTGACGGGGAGGGTTATAGTTACAGGGAGACTGACGGGGAGGGAAATCGTTACAGGGTGACTGACGGGGAGGGTTATAGTTACGGGGGAGACTGATGGGGAGGGTTATAGTTACGGGAAACTGACGTGGAGGGTTATAGTTACTGGGGAGACTGACGGGGAGTGTTCTAGTTACGGGGGAGACTGACCGGCAGGGTTATAGTTACTGGGGAGACTGACGGTGAGGGTTATAGTTACTGGGTGAGACTGACGGGAGGGCTGTAGTTACAGAGGATACTGACGGGGAGGGTTATAGTTACGGGGCACTGACGGGGAGGGTTATAGTTACTGGGGAGACTGACGGGGAGGGTTATAGTTACAGGGAGACTGACGGGGAGGGAAATCGTTACAGGGAGACTGACGGGGAGGGTTATAGTTACGGGGGGAGACTGACGGGGTGGGTTACAGTTACGGGGAGACTGATGTGGAGGGTTATAGTTACGGGAAACTGACGGGGAGGGTTATAGTTACTGGGGAGACTGACGGGGAAGGTTCTAGTTACGGGGGAGACTGACGGTGAGGGTTATAGTTACTCGGGGAGACTGACGGTGAGGGTTATAGTTACTGGGGGAGACTGATGGAGAGGGTTATAGTTACAGAGGAGACTGACGGGGAGGGTTATAGTTACGGGAGAGACTGACAGGGAGGGTTATAGTTTCCGGGGAGACTGACGGGGAGGGTTATAGTTACGGGAGAGACTGACAGGGAGGGTTATAGTTTCCGGGGAAACTGACGGGGAGGGTTATTGTTACTCGGGGAGACTGACGGGGACGGTTATAGTTACAGAGGAGACTGACGGGGAGGGTTATAGTTACGGGACAGACTGGCGGTGAGGGTTATAGATATGGGGAGACTGACAGGGATGGTTATAGTTACGTGGAGACTGATGAGGAGGGTTATATTTATGGGAGAGACTGACGGGGAGGGTTATAGTTACGTGGAGACTGACGGGGAGGGTTATAGTTACAGGGGAGACTGACGGGGAGGGTTATAGTTACTGGGGGAAACTGATGGGGAGGTTTATAGTTACTGGGGAGACTGACGGGGAGGGTTATAGTTACTGGGGAGACTGACGGGGAGGGTTATAGTTACGGGGAGACTGACGGCGAGTGTCATAGTTACAGGGGGAGACTGACGGCGGGGGTTATAGTTACAGCGGGAGACTGACGGGGATGGTTACAGTTACGGGGCAGACTGAGGGGGAGGGTTATAGTTACGGGGGAGACTGACGGGGAGTGTTATAGTTACGGGGAGACTGACGGTGAGGGTTATAGTTACTGGGGGACACTGAAGGGGAGGGTTATAGTTACAGGGGGATACTGACGGCGGGGGTTATAGTTACGGGGGGAGACTGACGGGGAGGGTTATAGTTACGGGGAGACTGACGGGGAGGGTTATAGTTACCGGGGGAGACTGACGGGGAGGGTTATAGTTACGGGGGAGACTGATCGGGAGGGTTATAGTTACGGGGAGACTGATGGGGAGGGTTATAGTTATGGGGAGACTGACTGGGAGGGTTCTAGTTACGGGGGAGACTGACGGGCAAGGTTATAGTTACTGGGGAGACTGACGGTGAGGGTTATAGTTACTGGGGGAGACTGACGGGAGGGCTGTAGTTACAGAGGAGACTGACGGGGAGGGTTATAGTTACGGTGCAGACTGACGGGGAGGGTTATAGTTACTGGGGAGACTGACGGGGATGGTTATAGTTACAGGGAGACTGACGGGGAGGGAAATCGTTACAGGGAGACTGACGGGGAGGGTTATAGTTACAGGGAGACGGATGGGGAACGATATAGTTACGGGGAGACTGACGGGGAGGGTTATAGTTACGGGGGGAGACTGACGGGGAGGGTTATAGTTACGGGGGAGACTGATGGGGTGGGTTATAGTTACGGGAAACTGACGGGGAGGGTTATAGTTACTGGGGAGACTGACGGGGAGGGTTCTAGTTACGGGGGAGACTGATCGGCAGGGTTATAGTTACTGGGGAGACTGACGGTGAGGGTTATAGTTACTGGGTGAGACTGACGGGAGGGCTGTAGTTACAGAGGAGACTGACGGGGAGGGTTATAGTTACGGGGCAGACTGACGGGGAGGGTTATAGTTACTGGGGAGACTGACGGGGAGGGTTATAGCTACAGGGAGACTGACGGGGAGGGAAATCGTTACAGGGAGACTGACGGGGAGGGTTATAGTAACAGGGAGACGGATGGGGAACGATATAGTTACGGGGAGACTGACGGGGAGGGTTATAGTTACGGGGGGAGGCTGACGGGGTGGGTTATAGTTACGGGGGAGACTGATGGGGAGGGTTATAGTTACGGGAAACTGACGGGGAGGGTTATAGTTACTGGGGAGACTGACGGGGAGCGTTCTAGTTACGGGGGAGACTGACGGTGAGGGTTATAGTTACTCGGGGAGACTGACGGTGAGGGTTATAGTTACGGGGGGAGACTGATGGGGAGGGTTATAGCTACGGGAAACTGTCGGGGAGGGTTATATTTACTGGGGGAGACTGATGGGGAGGGTTATAGTTACGGGGGAGACTGATGAGGAGGGTTATAGTTACGGGGCAGACTGACGGTGAGGGTTATAGTTACAGGGGGTGACTGATGGGGAGGCTTATAGTTACAGGGGGAGACTGACGGGGAGGGTTATAGTTACGGGGCAGACTGACGGTGAGGGTTATAGTTACGGGGGAGACTGACTGGGAGGGTTATAGTTACGGGGAGACTGACGGTGAGAGTTATAGCTACTGGGGGAGACTGACTGGGAGGTATATAGTTACGGGGAGACTGACGGGGAGGGTTATAGTGACAGGGGAGACTGACGGGGAGGGTTATAGTTACGGGGGGAGACTGACGGGGAGGGTTATAGTTACGGGGCAGACTGACGGGGAGGGTTATAGTTACGGGGGAGACTGACGGGGAGGGTTATAGTTACGGGGAGACTGACGGGGAGGGTTATAGTTACGGGGGAGACAGACGGGGAGGGTTATAGTTACGGGGCAGACTGACGGGGAGGGATATAGTTACGGGGGAGACCGACGGGGAGGGTTATAGTTACGGGGCAGACTGACGGAGAGGGTTATAGTTACTGGGGAGACTGACGGTGAGGGTTATAGTTACTGGGGGAGACTGATGGAGAGGGTTATAGTTACTGGGGAGACTGACGAGGAGGGTTATAGTTACGGGACAGACTGACGGTGAGGGTTATAGTTACGGGGAGACTGACTGGGATGGTTATAGTTACAGGGGGAGACTGACGGCGGGGGTTATAGTTACAGGGGGAGACTGACAGGGATGGTTATAGTTATGGGGCAGACTGACGGGGAGGGTTATAGTTACAGGGGGAGACTGACGGGGAGGGTTATAGTTACAGGGGAGACTGACGGGGAGGGTTATAGTTACGGGGGAGACTGATGGGGAGGGTGATAGTTACGGGGAGACTGACGGGGAGGGTTATAGTTACAGGGGAGACTGACGGGGAGGGTTATAGTTACGGGGGAGACTGATGGGGAGGGTTATAGTTACGGGGAGACTGACGGGGAGGGTTATAGTTACTGGGGAGACTGACGGGGAGGCTTCTAGTTACGGGGGAGACTGACGGGCAGGGTTATAGTTACTGGGGAGACTGATGGTGAGGGTTATAGTTACTGGGGGAGACTGATGGGAGGGCTGTAGTTACAGAGGAGACTGACGGGGAGGGTTATAGTTACGGGGCAGACTGACGGGGAGGGTTATAGTTACTGGGGAGACTGACGGGGAGGGTTATAGTTACAGGGAGACTGACGGGGAGGGAAATCGTTACAGGGAGACTGACGGGGAGGGTTATAGTTACGGGGGAGACTGATGGGGAGGGTTATAGTTACGGGAAACTGACGTGGAGGGTTATAGTTACTGGGGAGACTGACTGGGAGGGTTCTAGTTACGGGGGAGACTGACCGGCAGGGTTATAGTTATTGGGGAGACTGACGGTGAGGGTTATAGTTACTGGGTGAGACTGACGGGAGGGCTGTAGTTACAGAGGAGACTGACGGGGAGGGTTATAGTTACGGGGCAGACTGACGGGGAGGGTTATAGTTACTGGGGAGACTGACGGGGAGGGTTATAGTTACAGGGAGACTGACGGGGAGGGAAATCGTTACAGGGAGACTGACGGGGAGGGTTATAGTAACAGGGTGACGGATGGGGAACGATATAGTTACGGGGAGACTGACGGGGAGGGTTATAGTTACGGGGGGAGACTGACGGGGTGGGTTATAGTTACGGGGGAGACTGATGGGGAGGGTTATAGTTACGGGAAACTGACGTGGAGGGTTATAGTTACTGGGGAGACTGACGGGGAAGGTTCTAGTTACGGGGGAGACTGACGGTGAGGGATATAGTTACTCGGGGAGACTGACGGTGAGGGTTATAGTTACTGGGGGAGACTGATGGAGAGGGTTATAGTTACTGGGGAGACTGACGGGGAGGGTTATAGTTACGGGAGAGACTGACAGGGAGGGTTATAGTTTCAGGGGAGACTGACGGGTAGGGTTATTGTTACTGGGGGAGACTGACGGGGACGGTTATAGTTACAGAGGAGACTGACGGGGAGGGTTATAGTTACGGGACAGACTGGCGGTGATGGTTATAGTTATGGGGAGACTGACGGGGATGGTTATAGTTACGTGGAGACTGATGGGGAGGGTTATATTTATGGGAGAGACTGACGGGGAGGGTTATAGTTACGTGGAGACTGACGGGGTGGGTTATAGTTACGGGGAGACTGATGGGGAGGGTTATAGTTACGGGGAGACTGACGGTGAGGGTTATAGTTACTGGGGGAGACTGACGGGGAGGGTTATAGTTACGGGGGAGACCGACGGGGAGGGTTATAGTTACGGGCAGACTGACGGGGAGGGATATAGTTACGGGGGAGACCGACGGGGAGGGTTATAGTTACGGGGCAGACTGAGGGGGAGGGATATATTTACGGGGGAGACCGACGGGGAGGGTTATAGTTACGGGGAAGACTGACGGGGAGGGTTATAGTTACGGGGAGACTGACGGTGAGGGTTATAGTTACTGGGGGAGACTGACGGGGAGGGTTATAGTTACTGGGGGAAACTGATGGGGAGGGTTATAGTTACTGGGGAGACTGACGGGGAGGGTTATAGTTACTGGGGAGACTGACGGGGAGGGTTATAGTTACGGGGAGACTGACGGGGAGTGTTATAGTTACAGGGGGAGACTGACGGCGGGGGTTATAGTTACAGGGGGAGACTGACGGGGTTGGTTACAGTTACGGGGCAGACTGACGGGGAGGGTTATAGTTACGGGGGAGTCTGACGGGGAGTGTTATAGTTACGGGGAGACTGACGGTGAGGGTTATAGTTACTGGGGGAGACTGAAGGGGAGGGTTATAGTTACAGGGGGATACTGACGGCGGGGGTTATAGTTACGGGGGGAGTCTGACGGGGAGGGTTATAGTTACGGGGAGAATGACGGGGAGTATTATAGTTACAGGGGGAGACTGACGGCGGGGGTTATAGTTACAGGGGGAGACTGACGGGGATGGTTATAGTTACGGGGCAGACTGACGGGGAGGGTTATAGTTACCGGGGGAGACTGATGGGGAGGGTTATAGTTACAGGGGAGACTAACGGGGAGGGTTATAGTTACGGGGGAGACTGATGGGGAGGGTTATAGTTATGGGGACACTGACGGGGAGGGTTATAGTTACTGGGGAGACTGACGGGGAGGGTTCTAGTTACGGGGGAGACTGACGGGCAGGGTTATAGTTACTGGGGAGACTGACGGTGAGTGTTATAGTTACTGGGGGAGACTGACGGGAGGGCTGTAGTTACAGAGGAGACTGACGGGGAAGGTTATAGTTACGGGGCAGACTGACGGGGATTGTTATAGTTACTGGGGAGACTGACGGGGAGGGTTATAGTTACAGGGAGACTGACGGGGAGGGAAATCGTTACAGGGAGACTGACGGGGAGGGTTATAGTTACAGGGAGACGAATGGGGAACGATATAGTTACGGGGAGACTGACGGGGAGGGTTATAGTTACGGGGGGAGACTGACGGGGAGGGTTATAGTTACGGGGGAGACTGATGGGGAGGGTTATAGTTACGGGAAACTGACGGGGAGGGTTATAGTTACTGGGGAGACTGACGGGGAGCGTTCTAGTTACGGGGGAGACTGACGGTGAGGGTTATAGTTACTCGGGGAGACTGACGGTGAGGGTTATAGTTACTGGGGAGACTGACGGTGAGGGTTATAGTTACTGGGGGAGACTAATGGAGAGGGTTATAGTTACTGGGGAGACTGACGGGGAGGGTTATAGTTACGGGAGAGACTGACAGCGAGGGTTATAGTTACCGGGGAGACTGACGGGGAGGGTTATTGTTACTGGGGGAGACTGACGGGGACGGTTATAGTTACAGAGGAGACTGACTGGGAGGGTTATAGTTACGGGACAGACTGACGGTGAGGGTTATAGTTACGGGGAGACTGACAGGGATGGTTATAGTTACGTGGAGACTGACGGGGAGGGTTATATTTATGGGAGAGACTTACGGGGAGGGTTATAGTTACGGGGAGACTGACGGGGTGGGTTATAGTTACGGGGAGACTGATGGGGAGGGTTATAGTTACAGGGGGAGACTGACGGGGAGTATTATAGTTACAGGGGGAGACTGACGGCGGGGGTTATAGTTACAGGGGGAGACTGACGGGGATGGTTATAGTTACGGGGCAGACTGACGGGGAGGGTTATAGTTACCGGGGGAGACTGATGGGGAGGGTTATAGTTACAGGGGAGACTAACGGGGAGGGTTATAGTTACGGGGGAGACTGATGGGGAGGGTTATAGTTATGGGGACACTGACGGGGAGGGTTATAGATACTGGGGAGACTGACGGGGAGGGTTCTAGTTACGGGGGAGACTGACGGGCAGGGTTATAGTTACTGGGGAGACTGACGGTGAGTGTTATAGTTACTGGGGGAGACTGACGGGAGGGCTGTAGTTACAGAGGAGACTGACGGGGAAGGTTATAGTTACGGGGCAGACTGACGGGGATTGTTATAGTTACTGGGGAGACTGACGGGGAGGGTTATAGTTACAGGGAGACTGACGGGGAGGGAAATCGTTACAGGGAGACTGACGGGGAGGGTTATAGTTACAGGGAGACGAATGGGGAACGATATAGTTACGGGGAGACTGACGGGGAGGGTTATAGTTACGGGGGGAGACTGACGGGGAGGGTTATAGTTACGGGGGAGACTGATGGGGAGGGTTATAGTTACGGGAAACTGACGGGGAGGGTTATAGTTACTGGGGAGACTGACGGGGAGCGTTCTAGTTACGGGGGAGACTGACGGTGAGGGTTATAGTTACTCGGGGAGACTGACGGTGAGGGTTATAGTTACTGGGGAGACTGACGGTGAGGGTTATAGTTACTGGGGGAGACTAATGGAGAGGGTTATAGTTACTGGGGAGACTGACGGGGAGGGTTATAGTTACGGCAGAGACTGATAGCGAGGGATATAGTTACCGGGGAGGGTTATTGTTACTGGGGGAGACTGACGGGGACGGTTATAGTTACAGAGGAGACTGACTGGGAGGGTTATAGTTACGGGACAGACTGACGGTGAGGGTTATAGTTACGGGGAGACTGACAGGGATGGTTATAGTTACGTGGAGACTGACGGGGAGGGTTATATTTATGGGAGAGACTGACGGGGAGGGTTATAGTTACGGGGAGACTGACGGGGTGGGTTATAGTTACGGGGAGACTGATGGGGAGGGTTATAGTTACAGGGGGAGACTGACGGGGAGGGTTATAGTTACGGGACAGACTGACGGTGAGGGTTATAGTTACGGGGGGAGACTGATGGGGAGGGTTATAGCTACGGGAAACTGTCGGGGAAGGTTATATTTACTGGGGGAGACTGATGGGGAGGGTTATAGTTACAGGGGGTGACTGACGGGGAGGGTTATAGTTACAGGGTGAGACTGACGGGGAGGGTAATAGTTATGGGGCAGACTGACGGGGAGGGTTATAGTTACGGGGGAGACTGACGGGGAGGGTTATAGTTACGGGGAGACTGACGGTGAGGGTTATAGTTACGGGGAGACTGACGGTGAGGGTTATAGTTACTGGGGGAGACTGACGGGGAGGGTTATAGTTACAGGGGGTGACTGACGGGGAGGGTTATAGTTACAGGGGGAGACTGACGGGGAGGGTTATAGTTACGGGGCAGACTGACGGGGAGGGTTATAGTTACGGGGAGACTGACGGGGAGGGTTATAGTTACGGGGAGACTGACGGTGAGGGTTATAGTTACTGGGGGAGACTGACGGGGAGGGTTATAGTTACGGGGCTGACTGACGGGGAGGGATATAGTTACGGGGGAGACCGACGGGGAGGGTTATAGTTACGGGGCAGACTGACGGGGGGGGGATATATTTACGGGGGAGACCGACGGGGAGGGTTATATTTACGGGGCAGACTGACGGGGAGGGTTATAGTTACGGGGAGACTGACGGTGAGGGTTATAGTTCCTGGGGGAGACTGACGGGGTGAGTTATAGTTACTGGGGGAAACTGATGGGGAGAGTTATAGTTACTGGGGAGACTGACGGGGAGGGTTATAGTTACTGGGGAGACTGACGGGGAGGGTTATAGTTACGGGGAGACTGACGGGGTGTGTTATAGTTACAGGGGGAGACTGACGGCGGGGGTTATAGTTACAGGGGGAGACTGATGGGGAGGGTTATAGTTACGGGAAACTGACGTGGAGGGTTATAGTTACTGGGGAGACTGACTGGGAGGGTTCTAGTTACGGGGGAGACTGACCGGCAGGGTTATAGTTATTGGGGAGACTGACGGTGAGGGTTATAGTTACTGGGTGAGACTGACGGGAGGGCTGTAGTTACAGAGGAGACTGACGGGGAGGGTTATAGTTACGGGGCAGACTGACGGGGAGGGTTGTAGTTACTGGGGAGACTGACGGGGAGGGTTATAGTTACAGGGAGACTGACGGGGAGGGAAATCGTTACAGGGAGACTGACGGGGAGGGTTATAGTAACAGAGTGACGGATGGGGAACGATATAGTTACGGGGAGACTGACGGGGAGGGTTATAGTTACGGGGGTAGACTGACGGGGTGGGTTATAGTTACGGGGGAGACTGATGGGGATGGTTATAGTTACGGGAAACTGACGTGGAGGGTTATAGTTACTGGGGAGACTGACGGGGAAGGTTCTAGTTACGGGTGAGACTGACGGTGAGGGATATAGTTACTCGGGGAGACTGACGGTGAGGGTTATAGTTACTGGGGGAGACTGATGGAGAGGGTTATAGTTACTGGGGAGACTGACGGGGAGGGTTATAGTTACGGGAGAGACTGACAGGGAGGGTTATAGTTTCCGGGGAGAGTGACGGGGAGGGTTATTGTTACTGGGGGAGACTGACGGGGACGGTTATAGTTACAGAGGAGACTGACGGGGAGGGTTATAGTTACGGGACAGACTGGCGGTGAGGGTTATAGTTATGGGGAGACTGACGGGGATGGTTATAGTTACGTGGAGACTGATGGGGAGGGTTATATTTATGGGAGAGACTGACGGGGAGGGTTATAGTTACGTGGAGACTGACGGGGTGGGTTATAGTTACGGGGAGACTGATGGGGAGGGTTATAGTTACGGGGAGACTGACGGTGAGGGTTATAGTTACTGGGGGAGACTGACGGGGAGGGTTATAGTTACGGGGGAGACCGACGGGGAGGGTTATAGTTACGGGGCAGACTGACGGGGAGGGATATAGTTACGGGGGAGACCGACGGGGAGGGTTATAGTTACGGGGCAGACTGAGGGGGAGGGATATATTTACGGGGGAGACCGACGGGGAGGGTTATAGTTACGGGGAAGACTGACGGGGAGGGTTATAGTTACGGGGAGACTGACGGTGAGGGTTATAGTTACTGGGGGAGACTGACGGGGAGGGTTATAGTTACTGGGGGAAACTGATGGGGAGGGTTATAGTTACTGGGGAGACTGACGGGGAGGGTTATAGTTACTGGGGAGACTGACGGGGAGGGTTATAGTTACGGGGAGACTGACGGGGAGTGTTATAGTTACAGGGGGAGACTGACGGCGGGGGTTATAGTTACAGGGGGAGACTGACGGGGATGGTTACAGTTACGGGGCAGACTGACGGGGAGGGTTATAGTTACGGGGGAGTCTGACGGGGAGTGTTATAGTTACGGGGAGACTGACGGTGAGGGTTATAGTTACTGGGGGAGACTGAAGGGGAGGGTTATAGTTACAGGGGGATACTGACGGCGGGGGTTATAGTTACGGGGGGAGTCTGACGGGGAGGGTTATAGTTACGGGGAGACTGACGGGGAGTATTATAGTTACAGGGGGAGACTGACGGCGGGGGTTATAGTTACAGGGGGAGACTGACGGGGATGGTTATAGTTACGGGGCAGACTAACGGGGAGGGTTATAGTTACCGGGGGAGACTGATGGGGAGGGTTATAGTTACAGGGGAGACTAACGGGGAGGGTTATAGTTACGGGGGAGACTGATGGGGAGGGTTATAGTTATGGGGACACTGACGGGGAGGGTTATAGTTACTGGGGAGACTGACGGGGAGGGTTCTAGTTACGGGGGAGACTGACGGGCAGGGTTATAGTTACTGGGGAGACTGACGGTGAGTGTTATAGTTACTGGGGGAGACTGACGGGAGGGCTGTAGTTACAGAGGAGACTGACGGGGAAGGTTATAGTTACGGGGCAGACTGACGGGGAGGGATATAGTTACGGGGGAGACCGACGGGGAGGGTTATTGTTACTGGGGGAGACTGACGGGGACGGTTATAGTTACAGAGGAGACTGACTGGGAGGGTTATAGTTACGGGACAGACTGACGGTGAGGGTTATAGTTACGGGGAGACTGACAGGGATGGTTATAGTTACGTGGAGACTGACGGGGAGGGTTATATTTATGGGAGAGACTGACGGGGAGGGTTATAGTTACGGGGAGACTGACGGGGTGGGTTATAGTTACGGGGAGACTGATGGGGAGGGTTATAGTTACAGGGGGAGACTGACGGGGAGGGTTATAGTTACGGGACAGACTGACGGTGAGGGTTATAGTTACGGGGGGAGACTGATGGGGAGGGTTATAGCTACGGGAAACTGTCGGGGAAGGTTATATTTACTGGGGGAGACTGATGGGGAGGGTTATAGTTACAGGGGGTGACTGACGGGGAGGGTTATAGTTACAGGGTGAGACTGACGGGGAGGGTAATAGTTATGGGGCAGACTGACGGGGAGGGTTATAGTTACGGGGGAGACTGACGGGGAGGGTTATAGTTACGGGGAGACTGACGGGGAGGGTTATAGTTACGGGGAGACTGACGGTGAGGGTTATAGTTACTGGGGGAGACTGACGGGGAGGGTTATAGTTACAGGGGGTGACTGACGGGGAGGGTTATAGTTACAGGGGGAGACTGACGGGGAGGGTTATAGTTACGGGGCAGACTGACGGGGAGGGTTATAGTTACGGGGAGACTGACGGGGAGGGTTATAGTTACGGGGAGACTGACGGTGAGGGTTATAGTTACTGGGGGAGACTGACGGGGAGGGTTATAGTTACGGGGCTGACTGACGGGGAGGGATATAGTTACGGGGGAGACCGACGGGGAGGGTTATAGTTACGGGGCAGACTGACGGGGGGGGGATATATTTACGGGGGAGACCGACGGGGAGGGTTATATTTACGGGGCAGACTGACGGGGAGGGTTATAGTTACGGGGAGACTGACGGTGAGGGTTATAGTTCCTGGGGGAGACTGACGGGGTGAGTTATAGTTACTGGGGGAAACTGATGGGGAGAGTTATAGTTACTGGGGAGACTGACGGGGAGGGTTATAGTTACTGGGGAGACTGACGGGGAGGGTTATAGTTACGGGGAGACTGACGGGGTGTGTTATAGTTACAGGGGGAGACTGACGGCGGGGGTTATAGTTACAGGGGGAGACTGATGGGGAGGGTTATAGTTACGGGAAACTGACGTGGAGGGTTATAGTTACTGGGGAGACTTACTGGGAGGGTTCTAGTTACGGGGGAGACTGACCGGCAGGGTTATAATTATTGGGGAGACTGACGGTGAGGGTTATAGTTACTGGGTGAGACTGACGGGAGGGCTGTAGTTACAGAGGAGACTGACGGGGAGGGTTATAGTTACGGGGCAGACTGACGGGGAGGGTTATAGTTACTGGGGAGACTGACGGGGAGGGTTATAGTTACAGGGAGACTGACGGGGAGGGAAATCGTTACAGGGAGACTGACGGGGAGGGTTATAGTAACAGAGTGACGGATGGGGAACGATATAGTTACGGGGAGACTGACGGGGAGGGTTATAGTTACGGGGGGAGACTGACGGGGTGGGTTATAGTTACGGGGGAGACTGATGGGGATGGTTATAGTTACGGGAAACTGACGTGGAGGGTTATAGTTACTGGGGAGACTGACGGGGAAGGTTCTAGTTACGGGTGAGACTGACGGTGAGGGATATAGTTACTCGGGGAGACTGACGGTGAGGGTTATAGTTACTGGGGGAGACTGATGGAGAGGGTTATAGTTACTGGGGAGACTGACGGGGAGGGTTATAGTTACGGGAGAGACTGACAGGGAGGGTTATAGTTTCCGGGGAGAGTGACGGGGAGGGTTATTGTTACTGGGGGAGACTGACGGGGACGGTTATAGTTACAGAGGAGACTGACGGGGAGGGTTATAGTTACGGGACAGACTGGCGGTGAGGGTTATAGTTATGGGGAGACTGACGGGGATGGTTATAGTTACGTGGAGACTGATGGGGAGGGTTATATTTATGGGAGAGACTGACGGGGAGGGTTATAGTTACGTGGAGACTGACGGGGTGGGTTATAGTTACGGGGAGACTGATGGGGAGGGTTATAGTTACGGGGAGACTGACGGTGAGGGTTATAGTTACTGGGGGAGACTGACGGGGAGGGTTATAGTTACGGGGGAGACCGACGGGGAGGGTTATAGTTACGGGGCAGACTGACGGGGAGGGATATAGTTACGGGGGAGACCGACGGGGAGGGTTATAGTTACGGGGCAGACTGAGGGGGAGGGATATATTTACGGGGGAGACCGACGGGGAGGGTTATAGTTACGGGGAAGACTGACGGGGAGGGTTATAGTTACGGGGAGACTGACGGTGAGGGTTATAGTTACTGGGGGAGACTGACGGGGAGGGTTATAGTTACTGGGGGAAACTGATGGGGAGGGTTATAGTTACTGGGGAGACTGACGGGGAGGGTTATAGTTACTGGGGAGACTGACGGGGAGGGTTATAGTTACGGGGAGACTGACGGGGAGTGTTATAGTTACAGGGGGAGACTGACGGCGGGGGTTATAGTTACAGGGGGAGACTGACGGGGATGGTTACAGTTACGGGGCAGACTGACGGGGAGGGTTATAGTTACGGGGGAGTCTGACGGGGAGTGTTATAGTTACGGGGAGACTGACGGTGAGGGTTATAGTTACTGGGGGAGACTGAAGGGGAGGGTTATAGTTACAGGGGGATACTGACGGCGGGGGTTATAGTTACGGGGGGAGTCTGACGGGGAGGGTTATAGTTACGGGGAGACTGACGGGGAGTATTATAGTTACAGGGGGAGACTGACGGCGGGGGTTATAGTTACAGGGGGAGACTGACGGGGATGGTTATAGTTACGGGGCAGACTAACGGGGAGGGTTATAGTTACCGGGGGAGACTGATGGGGAGGGTTATAGTTACAGGGGAGACTAACGGGGAGGGTTATAGTTACGGGGGAGACTGATGGGGAGGGTTATAGTTATGGGGACACTGACGGGGAGGGTTATAGTTACTGGGGAGACTGACGGGGAGGGTTCTAGTTACGGGGGAGACTGACGGGCAGGGTTATAGTTACTGGGGAGACTGACGGTGAGTGTTATAGTTACTGGGGGAGACTGACGGGAGGGCTGTAGTTACAGAGGAGACTGACGGGGAAGGTTATAGTTACGGGGCAGACTGACGGGGAGGGATATAGTTACGGGGGAGACCGACGGGGAGGGTTATAGTTACGGGGCAGACTGACGGGGGGGGATATATTTACGGGGGAGACCGACGGGGAGGGTTATATTTACGGGGCAGACTGACGGGGAGGGTTATAGTTACGGGGAGACTGACGGTGAGGGTTATAGTTCCTGGGGGAGACTGACGGGGTGGGTTATAGTTACTGGGGGAAACTGATGGGGAGGGTTATAGTTACTGGGGAGACTGACGGGAAGGGTTATAGTTACTGGGGAGACTGACGGGGAGGGTTATAGTTACGGGGAGACTGACGGGGTGTGATATAGTTACAGGGGGAGACTGACGGCGGGGGTTATAGTTACAGGGGGAGACTGATGGGGAGGGTTATAGTTACGGGAAACTGACGTGGAGGGTTATAGTTACTGGGGAGACTGACTGGGAGGGTTCTAGTTACGGGGGAGACTGACCGGCAGGGTTATAGTTATTGGGGAGACTGACGGTGAGGGTTACAGTTACTGGGTGAGACTGACGGGAGGGCTGTAGTTACAGAGGAGACTGACGGGGAGGGTTATAGTTACGGGGCAGACTGACGGGGAGGGTTATAGTTACTGGGGAGACTGACGTGGAGGGTTATAGTTACAGGGAGACTGACGGGGAGGGAAATCGTTACAGGGAGACTGACGGGGAGGGTTATAGTTACAGGGAGACGGATGGGGAACGATATAGTTACGGGGAGACTGACGGGGAGGGTTATAGTTACGGGGGGAGACTGACGGGGAGGGTTATAGTTACGGGGGAGACTGATGGGGAGGGTTATAGTTACGGGAAACTGACGGGGAGGGTTATAGTTACTGGGGAGACTGACGCGGAGCGTTCTAGTTACGGGGGAGACTGACGGTGAGGGTTATAGTTACTCGGGGAGACTGACGGTGAGGTTTATAGTTACTGGGGAGACTGACGGTGAGGGTTATAGTTACTGGGGGAGACTAATGGAGAGGGTTATAGTTACTGGGGAGACTGACGGGGAGGGTTATAGTTACGGGAGAGACTGACAGCGAGGGTTATAGTTACCGGGGAGACTGACGGGGAGGGTTATTGTTACTGGGGGAGACTGACGGGGACGGTTATAGTTACAGAGGAGACTGACTGGGAGGGTTATAGTTACGGGACAGACTGACGGTGAGGGTTATAGTTACGGGGAGACTGACAGGGATGGTTATAGTTACGTGGAGACTGACGGGGAGGGTTATATTTATGGGAGAGACTGACGGGGAGAGTTATAGTTACGGGGAGACTGACGGGGTGGGTTATAGTTACGGGGAGACTGATGGGGAGGGTTATAGTTACAGGGGGAGACTGATGGGGAGGGTTATAGTTACGGGACAGACTGACGGTGAGGGTTATAGTTACGGGGGGAGACTGATGGGGAGGGTTATAGCTACGGGAAACTGTCGGGGAAGGATATATTTACTGGGGGAGACTGATGGGGAGGGTTATAGTTACAGGGGGTGACTGACGGGGAGGGTTATAGTTACAGGGTGAGACTGACGGGGAGGGTAATAGTTATGGGGCAGACTGACGGGGAGGGTTATAGTTACGGGGGAGACTGACGGGGAGGGTTATAGTTACAGGGGGTGACTGACGGGGAGGGTTATAGTTACAGGGGGAGACTGACGGGGAGGGTTATAGTTACGGGGCAGACTGACGGGGAGGGTTATAGTTACGGGGGAGACTGACGGGGATGGTTATAGTTACGGGGAGACTGACGGTGAGGGTTTTAGCTACTGGGGGAGACTGACGGGGAGGGATATAGTTACGGGGAGACTGACGGGGAGGGTTATAGTGACAGGGGAGACTGACGGGGAGGGTTATAGTTACGGGGGGAGACTGACGGGAAGGTTATAGTTACGGGGCAGACTGACGGGGAGGGTTATAGTTACGGGGAGACTGACGGGGAGGGTTATAGTTACGGGGAGACTGACGGTGAGGGTTATAGTTACTGGGGGAGACTGACGGGGAGGGTTATAGTTACTGGGGGAGACTGATGGGGAGTGTTATAGTTACGGGGGAGACCGACGGGGAGGGTTATAGTTACGGGGCTGACTGACGGGGAGGGATATAGTTACGGGGGAGACCGACGGGGAGGGTTATAGTTACGGGGCAGACTGACGGGGGGGGATATATTTACGGGGGAGACCGACGGGGAGGGTTATATTTACGGGGCAGACTGACGGGGAGGGTTATAGTTACGGGGAGACTGACGGTGAGGGTTATAGTTCCTGGGGGAGACTGACGGGGTGGGTTATAGTTACTGGGGTAAACTGATGGGGAGGGTTATAGTTACTGGGGAGACTGACGGGGAGGGTTATAGTTACTGGGGAGACTGACGGGGAGGGTTATAGTTACGGGGAGACTGACGGGGAGGGTTATAGTTACAGGGGGAGACTGACGGCGGGGGTTATAGTTACAGGGGGAGACTGACGGGGATGGTTATAATTACGGGGCAGACTGACGGGGAGGGTTATAGTTACAGGGGGAGACTGACGGGGAGGGTTTTAGTTACAGGGGAGACTGACGGGGAGGGTTATAGTTACGGGGGAGACTGATGGGGAGGGTTATAGTTACGTGGAGTCTGACGGGGAGGGTGATAGTTACTGGGGAGACTGACGGGGAGGGTTCTAGTTACGGGGGAGACTGACGGGCAGGGTTATAGTTACTGGGAAGACTGACGGTGAGGGTTATAGTTACTGGGGGAGACTGATGGGAGGGCTGTAGTTACAGAGGAGACTGACGGGGAGGGTTATAGTTACGGGGCAGACTGACGGGGAGGGTTATAGTTACTGGGGAGACTGACGGGGAGGGTTATAGTTAAGGGGGAGACTGACGGGTAGTGTTATATTTATGGGAGAGACTCACGGGGAGGGTTATAGTTACCGGGGAGACTGACGGGGAGCTTTATTGTTACTGGGGGAGACTGACGGGGACGGTTATAATTACAGAGGAGACTGACGGGGAGGGTTATAGTTACGGGACAGACTGACGGTGAGGGTTATCGTTACGGGGGGAGACTGATGGGGAGGGTTATAGCTACGGGAAACTGTCGGGGAGGGTTATATTTACTGGGGGAGACTGATGGGGAGGGTTATAGTTACGGGGGAGACTGATGGGAGGGTTATAGTTACGGGGCAGACTGACGGTGAGGGTTATAGTTACAGGGGGTGACAGACGGGGAGGGTTATAGTTACAGGGGGAGACTGACGGGGAGGGTTATAGTTACGGGGCAGACTGACGGGGAGGGTTATAGTTACGGGGGAGACTGACGGGGAGCGTTATAGTTACGGGGAGACTGACGGTGAGGGTTATAGCTACTGGGGGAGACTGACGGGGAGGGATATAGTTACGGGGAGACTAACGGGGAGGGTTATAGTGACAGGGGAGACTGACGGGGAGGGTTATAGTTACGGGGGGAGACTGACGGGGAGGGTTATAGTTACGGGGCAGACTGACGGGGAGGGTTATAGTTACGGGGGAGACTGACGGGGAGGGTTATTGTTACGGGGAGACTGACGGTGAGGGTTATAGTTACTGGGGGAGACTGACGGGGAGGGTTATAGTTACTGGGGGAGACTGATGGGGAGGGTTATAGTTACGGGGGAGAGTGACGGGGAGGGTTATTGTTACGGGGCAGACTGACGGGGAGGGATATAGTTACGGGGGAGACCGACGGGGAGGGTTATAGTTACGGGGCAGACTGACGGGGAGGGATATATTTACGGGGGAGACCGACGGGGAGGGTTATAGTTACGGGGCAGACTGACGGGGAGGGTTATAGTTACGGGGAGACTGACGGTGAGGGTTATAGTTACTGGGGGAGACTGACGGGGAGGGTTATAGTTACTGGGGAGACTGACGGGGAGGGTTATAGTTACGGGGAGAATGACGGGGAGTGTTATAGTTACAGGGGGAGACTGACGGCGGGGGTTATAGTTACAGGGGGAGACTGACGGGGATGGTTATAGTTACGGGGCAGACTGACGGGAAGTGTTATAGTTACAGGGGGAGACTGACGGGGAGGGTTATAGTTACAGGGGAGGCTGACGGGGAGGGTTATAGTTACGGGGGAGACTGATGGGGAGGGTTATAGTTACGGGGAGACTGACGGGGAGGGTTATAGTTACTGGGGAGACTGACGGGGAGGCTTCTATTTACGGGGGAGACTGACGGGCAGGGTTATAGTTACTGGGGAGACTGACGGTGAGGGTTATAGTTACTGGGGAGACTGACGGGGAGGGTTATAGTTACAGGGATACTGACGGGGAGGGAAATCGTTACAGGGAGACTGACGGGGAGGGTTATAGTTACGGGGGAGACTGATGGGGAGGGTTATAGTTACGGGAAACTGACGTGGAGGGTTATAGTTACTGGGGAGATTGAAGGGGAGGGTACTAGTTACGGGGGAGACTGACGGGCAGGGTTATAGTTACTGGGGAGACTGACGGTGAGGGTTATAGTTACTGGGGGAGTCTGACGGGAGGGCTGTAGTTACAGAGGAGACTGACGGGGAAGGTTATAGTTACGGGGCAGACTGACGGGGAGGGTTATAGTTACGGGGAGACTGATGGTGAGGGTTATAGTTACTGGGGGAGACTGACGGGGAGGGTTATAGTTACTGGGGGAAAATGATGGGGAGGGTTATAGTTACTGGGGAGACTGAAGGGGAGGGTTATAGTTACTGGGGAGACTGACGGGGAGGGTTATAGTTACGGGGAGACTGACGGGGAGTGTTATAGTTACAGGGGGAGACTGACGGCGGGGGTTATAGTTACAGGGGGAGACTGACGGGGATGGTTATAGTTACGGGGCAGACTGACGGGAAGTGTTATAGTTACAGGGGGAGACTGACGGGGAGGGTTATAGTTACAGGGGAGACTGACGGGGAGGGTTATAGTTACGGGGGAGACTGATGGGGAGGGTTATAGTTACGGGGAGACTGACGGGGAGGGTTATAGTTACTGGGGAGACTGACGGGGAGGCTTCTAGTTACGGGGGAGACTGACGGGCAGGGTTATAGTTACTGGGGAGACTGACGGTGAGGGTTATAGTTACTGGGGGAGACTGACGGGAGGGCTGTAGTTACAGAGGAGACTGACGGGGAGTGTTATAGTTACGGGGGCAGACTGACGGGGAGGGTTATAGTTACTGGGGAGACTGACGGGGAGGGTTATAGTTACAGGGAGACTGACGGGGAGGGAAATTGTTACAGGGAGACTGACGGGGAATGTTATAGTTACGGGGGAGACTGATGGGGAGGGTTATAGTTACGGGAAACTGACGTGGAGGGTTATAGTTACTGGGGAGACTGACGGGGAGGGTTCTAGTTACGGGGGAGACTGACGGGCAGGGTTATAGTTACTGGGGAGACTGACGGTGAGGGTTATAGTTACTGGGGGAGACTGACGGGAGGGCTGTAGTTACAGAGGAGACTGACGGGGAGGGTTATAGTTACGGGGCAGACTGACGGTGAGGGTTATAGTTACTGGGGAGACTGACGGGGAGGGTTATAGTTACAGGGAGACTGACGCGGAGGGAAATCGTTACAGGGAGACTGACGGGGAGGGTTATAGTTACGGGGGAGACTGATGGGGAGGGTTATAGTTACGGCAAACTGAAGTGGAGGGTTATAGTTACGGGGCAGACTGACGGGGAGGGTTATAGTTACGGGGAGACTGACGGTGAGGGTTATAGTTACTGGGGGAGACTGACGGGGAGGGTTATAGTTACTGGGGGAAACTGATGGGGAGGGTTATAGTTACTGGGGAGACTGACGGGGAGGGTTATAGTTACTGGGGAGACTGACGGGGAGGGTTATAGTTACGGGGAGACTGACGGGGAGTGTTATAGTTACAGGGGGAGACTGACGGCGGGGGTTATAGTTACAGGGGGAGACTGACGGGGATGGTTATAGTTACGGGGCAGACTGACGGGAAGTGTTATAGTTACAGGGGGAGACTGACGGGGAGGGTTATAGTTACAGGGGAGACTGACGGGGAGGGTTATATTTACGGGGGAGACTGATGGGGAGGGTTATAGTTACGGGGAGACTGACGGGGAGGGTTATAGTTACTGGGGAGACTGACGGGGAGGCTTCTAGTTACGGGGGAGACTGACGGGCAGGGTTATAGTTACTGGGGAGACTGACGGTGAGGGTTATAGTTACTGGGGGAGACTGACGGGAGGGCTGTAGTTACAGAGGAGACTGACGGGGAGGGTTATAGTTACGGGGCAGACTGACGGGGAGGGTTATAGTTACTGGGGAGACTGACGGGGAGGGTTATAGTTACAGGGAGACTGACGGGGAGGGAAATTGTTACAGGGAGACTGACGGGGAGGGTTATAGTTACGGGGGAGACTGATGGGGAGTGTTATAGTTACGGGAAACTGACGTGGAGGGTTATAGTTACTGGGGAGACTGACGGGGAGGGTTCTAGTTACGGGGGAGACTGACGGGCAGGGTTATAGTTACTGGGGAGACTGACGGTGAGGGTTATAGTTACTGGGGGAGACTGACGGGAGGGCTGTAGTTACAGAGGAGACTGACGGGGAGGGTTATAGTTACGGGGCAGACTGACGGGGAGGGTTATAGTTACCTGGGAGACTGACGGGGAGGGTTATAGTTACAGGGAGACTGACGGGGAGGGAAATCGTTACAGGGAGACTGACGGGGAGGGTTATAGTTACGGGGGAGACTGATGGGGAGGGTTATAGTTACGGCAAACTGAAGTGGAGGGTTATAGTTACTGGGGAGACTGACGGGGAGGGTTCTAGTTACGGGGGAGACTGACGGTGAGGGTTATAGTTACTCGGGGAGACTGACGGTGAGGGTTATAGTTACTGGGGAGACTGACGGTGAGGGTTATAGTTACTGGGGGAGACTGATGGAGAGGGTTATAGTTACTGGGGAGACTGACGGGGAGGGTTATAGTTACGGGAGAGACTGACAGCGAGGGTTATAGTTACCGGGGAGACTGACGGGGAGGGTTATTGTTACTGGGGGAGACTGACGGGGACGGTTATAGTTACAGAGGAGACTGACGGGGAGGGTTATAGTTACGGGACAGACTGACGGTGAGGGTTATAGTTACGGGGAGACTGACGGGGATGGTTATAGTTATGTGGAGACTGACGGGGAGGGTTATATTTATGGGAGAGACTGACGGGGAGGGTTATAGTTACGGGACAGACTGACGGTGAGGGTTATAGTTACGGGGAGACTGACGGGGACGGTTATAGTTACAGAGGAGACTGACGGGGAGGGTTATAGTTACGGGACAGACTGACGGTGAGTGTTATAGTTACGGAGGGAGACTGATGGGGAGGGTTATAGCTACGGGAAACTGTCGGGGAGGGTTATATTTACTGGGGGAGACTGATGGGGAGGGTTATAGTTACTGGGGAGACTGACGGGGAGGGTTATAGTTACTGGGGGAAACTGATGGGGAGGGTTATAGTTACGGGGGAGACTGACGGGGAGGGTTATAGTTACTGGGGAGACTGACGGGGAGGGTTATAGTTACTGGGGAGACTGACGGGGAGGGTTATAGTTACGGGGAGACTGACGGGGAGTGTTATAGTTACAGGGGGAGACTGACGGCGGGGGTTATAGTTACAGGGGGAGACTGACGGGGATGGTTATAATTACGGGGCAGATTGACGGGGAGGGTTATAGTTACAGGGGGACACTGACGGGGAGGGTTATAGTTACAGGGAAGACTGACGGGGAGGGTTATAGTTACGGGGGATACTGATGGGGAGGGTTATAGTTACGCGGTGACTGACGGGGAGGGTGATAGTTACTGGGGAGACTGACGGGGAGGGTTCTAGTTACGGGGGATACTGACGGGCAGGGTTATAGTTACTGGGAAGACTGACGGTGAGGGTTATAGTTACTGGGGGAGACTGACGGGAGGGCTGTAGTTACAGAGGAGACTGACGGGGAGGGTTATAGTTACGGGGCAGACTGACGGGGAGGGTTATAGTTACTGGGGAGACTGACGGGGAGGGTTATAGTTAAGGGGGAGACTGACGGGTAGGGTTATATTTATGGGAGAGCCTCACGGGGAGGGTTATAGTTACCGGGGAGACTGACGGGGAGGGTTATTGTTACTGGGGGAGACTGACGGGGACGGTTAAAGTTACAGAGGAGACTGACGGGGAGGGTTATAGTTACGGGACAGACTGACGGTGAGGGTTATAGTTACGGGGGGAGACTGATGTGGAGGGTTATAGCTACGGGAAACTTTCGGGGAGGGTTATATTTACTGGGGGAGACTGATGGGGAGGGTTATAGTTACGGGGGAGACTGATGGGGAGGGTTATAGTTACGGGGCAGACTGACGGTGAGGGTTATAGTTACAGGGGGTGACTGACGGGGAGGGTTATAGTTACAGGGGAAGACTGACGGGGAAGGTTATAGTTACGGGGCAGACTGACGGGGAGGGTTATAGTTACGGGGGAGACTGACGTGGAGTGTTATAGTTACGGGGAGACTGACGGTGAGGGTTATAGCTACTGGGGGAGACTGACGGGGAGGGATATAGTTACGGGGAGACTGACGGGGAGGGTTATAGTGACAGGGGAGACTGACGGGGAGGGTTATAGTTACGGGGGGAGACTGACGGGGAGTGTTACAGTTACGGGGCAGACTGACGGGGAGGGTTATAGTTACGGGGGAGACTGACGGGGAGGGTTATTGTTACGGGGAGACTGACGGTGAGGGTTATAGTTACTGGGGGAGACTGACTTGGAGGGTTATAGTTACTGGGGGAGACTGATGTGGAGGGTTATAGCTACGGGAAACTGTCGGGGAGGGTTATATTTACTGGGGGTGACTGATGGGGAGGGTTATAGTTACGGGGGAGACTGATGGGGAGTGTTATAGTTACGGGGCAGACTGACGGTGAGGGTTATAGTTACAGGGGGTGACTGACGGGGAGGGTTATAGTTACAGGGGAAGACTGACGGGGAAGGTTATAGTTACGGGGCAGACTGACGGGGAGGGTTATAGTTACGGGGGAGACTGACGTGGAGTGTTATAGTTACGGGGAGACTGACGGTGAGGGTTATAGCTACTGGGGGAGACTGACGGGGAGGGATATAGTTACGGGGAGACTGACGGGGAGGGTTATAGTGACAGGGGAGACTGACGGGGAGGGTTATAGTTACGGGGGGAGACTGACGGGGAGTGTTACAGTTACGGGGCAGACTGACGGGGAGTGTTATAGTTACGGGGGAGACTGACGGGGAGGGTTATTGTTACGGGGAGACGGACAGTGAGGGTTATAGTTACTGGGGGAGACTGACGCGGAGGGTTATAGTTACTGGGGGAGACTGATGGGGAGGGTTATATTTACGGGGGAGACTGACGGGGAGGGATATAGTTACGGGGCAGACTGACGGGGAGGGTTATAGTTACGGGGGAGACTGACGGGGAGGGTTATTGTTACGGGGAGACTGACGGTGAGGGTTATAGTTACTGGGGGAGACTGACGGCCAGGGTTATAGTTACGGGGCAGACTGACGGGGAGGGTTATAGTTACGGGGGAGACTGACGTGGAGGGATATAGTTACGGGGGAGACCGACGGGGAGGGTTATAGTTACGGGGCAGACTGACGGGGAGGGATATAGCTACGGGAAACTGTCGGGGAGGGTTATATTTACTGGGGGAGACTGATGGGGAGGGTTATAGTTACTGGGGAGACTGACGGGGAGGGTTATAGTTACTGGGGAGACTGACGGGGAGGGTTATCGTTACGGGGGGAGACTGACGGGGAGTGTTACAGTTACGGGGCAGACTGACGGGGAGGGTTATAGTTACGGGGGAGACTGACGGGGAGGGTTATTGTTACGGGGAGACTGACGGTGAGGGTTATAGTTACTGGGGGAAACTGACGCGGAGGGTTATAGTTACTGGGGGAGACTGATGGGGAGGGTTATAGTTACGGGGGAGACTGACGGGGAGGGATATAGTTACGGGGGAGACTGACGGGGAGGGTTATAGTTACGGGGGAGACTGACGGGGAGGGTTATTGTTACGGGGAGACTGACGGTGAGGGTTATAGTTACTGGGGGAGACTGACGGGCAGGGATATAGTTACGGGGCAGACTGACGGGGAGGGTTATAGTTACGGGGGAGACTGACGGGGAGGGATATAGTTACGGGGGAGACCGACGGGGAGGGTTATAGTTACGGGGCAGACTGACGGGGAGGGATATAGCTACGGGAAACTGTCGGGGAGGGTTATATTTACTGGGGGAGACTGATGGGGAGGGTTATAGTTACTGGGGAGACTGACGGGGAGGGTTATAGTTACTGGGGAGACTGACGGGGAGGGTTATCGTTACGGGGAGACTGACGGGGAGTGTTATAGTTACAGGGGGAGACTGACGGCGGGGGTTATAGTTACAGGGGGAGACTGACGGGGATGGTTTTAGTTACGGGGCAGACTGACGGGGAGGGTTATAGTTACAGGGGGAGACTGACGGGGAGGGTTATAGTTACAGGGGAGACTGACGGGGAGGGTTATAGTTACGGGGGAGACTGATGGGGAGGGTTATAGTTACGGGGAGACTGACGGGGAGGGTTATAGTTACTGGGGGAAACTGACGGGGAGGGTTATAGTTACGGGGGAGACTGACGGGGAGGGATATAGTTACGGGGGAGACTGACTGGGAGGGTTATAGTTACGGGGGAGACTGACGGGGAGGGTTATTGTTACGGGGAGACTGACGGTGAGGGTTATAGTTACTGGGGGAGACTGACGGGCAGGGTTATAGTTACGGGGCAGACTGACGGGGAGGGTTATAGTTACGGGGGAGACTGACGGGGAGGGATATAGTTACGGGGGAGACCGACGGGGAGGGTTATAGTTACGGGGCAGACTGACGGGGAGGGATATAGCTACGGGAAACTGTCGGGGAGGGTTATATTTACTGGGGGAGACTGATGGGGAGGGTTATAGTTACTGGGGAGACTGACGGGGAGGGTTATAGTTACTGGGGAGACTGACGGGGAGGGTTATCGTTACGGGGAGACTGACGGGGAGTGTTATAGTTACAGGGGGAGACTGACGGCGGGGGTTATAGTTACAGGGGGAGACTGACGGGGATGGTTATAGTTACGGGGCAGACTGACGGGGAGGGTTATAGTTACAGGGGGAGACTGACGGGGAGGGTTATAGTTACAGGGGAGACTGACGGGGAGGGTTATAGTTACGGGGGAGACTGATGGGGAGGGTTATAGTTACGGGGAGACTGACGGGGAGGGTTATAGTTACTGGGGAGACTGACGGGGAGGGTTCTAGTTACGGGGGAGACTAACGGGCAGGGTTATAGTTACTGGGAAGACTGACAGTGAGGGTTATAGTTACTGGGGGAAACTGATGGGGAGGGTTATAGTTACTGGGGAGACTGACGGGGAGGGTTATAGTTACTGGGGAGACTGACGGGGAGGGTTATAGTTACGGGGAGACTGACGGGGAGTGTTATAGTTACAGGGGGAGACTGACGGCGGGGGTTATAGTTACAGGGGGAGACTGACGGGGATGGTTATAATTACGGGGCAGATTGACGGGGAGGGTTATAGTTACAGGGGGAGACTGACGGGGAGGGTTATAGTTACAGGGAAGACTGACGGGGAGGGTTATAGTTACGGGGGAGACTGATGGGGAGGGTTATAGTTACGCGGTGACTGACGGGGAGGGTGATAGTTACTGGGGAGACTGACGGGGAGGGTTCTAGTTACGGGGGATACTGACGGGCAGGGTTATAGTTACTGGGAAGACTGACGGTGAGGGTTATAGTTACTGGGGGAGACTGACGGGAGGGCTGTAGTTACAGAGGAGACTGACGGGGAGGGTTATAGTTACGGGGCAGACTGACGGGGACGGTTATAGTTACTGGGGAGACTGACGGGGAGGGTTATAGTTAAGGGGGAGACTGACGGGTAGGGTTATATTTATGGGAGAGACTCACGGGGAGGGTTATAGTTACCGGGGAGACTGACGGGGAGGGTTATTGTTACGGGGAGACTGACGGTGAGGGTTATAGTTACTGGGGGAGACTGACGCGGAGGGTTATAGTTACTGGGGGAGACTGATGGGGAGGGTTATAGTTACGGGGGAGACTGACGGGGAGGGATATAGTTACGGGGGAGACTGACGGGGAGGGTTATAGTTACGGGGGAGACTGACGGGGAGGGTTATTGTTACGGGGAGACTGACGGTGAGGGTTATAGTTACTGGGGGAGACTGACGGGCAGGGTTATAGTTACGGGGCAGACTGACAGGGAGGGTTATAGTTACGGGGGAGACTGACGGGGAGGGATATAGTTACGGGGGAGACCGACGGGGAGGGTTATAGTTACGGGGCAGACTGACGGGGAGGGATATAGCTACGGGAAACTGTCGGGGAGGGTTATATTTACTGGGGGAGACTGATGGGGAGGGTTATAGTTACTGGGGAGACTGACGGGGAGGGTTATAGTTACTGGGGAGACTGACGGGGAGGGTTATCGTTACGGGGAGACTGACGGGGAGTGTTATAGTTACAGGGGGAGACTGACGGCGGGGGTTATAGTTACAGGGGGAGACTGACGGGGATGGTTATAGTTACGGGGCAGACTGACGGGGAGGGTTATAGTTACAGGGGGAGACTGACGGGGAGGGTTATATTTACGGGGGAGACTGACGGGGAGGGATATAGTTACGGGGCAGACTGACGGGGAGGGTTATAGTTACAGAGGAGACTGACGGGGAGGGTTATTGTTACGGGGAGACTGACGGTGAGGGTTATAGTTACTGGGGGAGACTGACGGCCAGGGTTATAGTTACGGGGCAGACTGACGGGGAGGGTTATAGTTACGGGGGAGACTGACGGGGAGGGTTATAGTTACTGGGGAGACTGACGGGGAGGGTTATAGTTACGGGACAGACTGACGGTGAGGGTTATAGTTACGGGGGGAGACTGATGGGGAGGGTTATAGCTACGGGAAACTGTCGGGGAGGGTTATATTTACTGGGGGAGACTGATGGGGAGGGTTATAGTTACGGGGGAGACTGATGGGGAGGGTTATAGTTACGGGGCAGACTGACGGTGAGGGTTATAGTTACAGGGGGTGACTGACGGGGAGGGTTATAGTTACAGGGGAAGACTGACGGGGAGGGTTATAGTTACGGGGCAGACTGACGGGGAGGGTTATAGTTACGGGGGAGACTGACGTGGAGTGTTATAGTTACGGGGAGACTGACGGTGAGGGTTATAGCTACTGGGGGAGACTGACGGGGAGGGATATAGTTACGGGGAGACTGACGGGGAGGGTTATAGTGACAGGGGAGACTGACGGGGAGGGTTATAGTTACGGGGGGAGACTGACGGGGAGGGTTACAGTTACGGGGCAGACTGACGGGGAGGGTTATAGTTACGGGGGAGACTGACGGGGAGGGTTATTGTTACGGGGAGACTGACGGTGAGGGTTATAGTTACTGGGGGAGACTGACGCGGCGGGTTATAGTTACTGGGGGAGACTGATGGGGAGGGTTATAGTTACGGGGGAGACTGACGGGGAGGGATATAGTTACGGGGGAGACTGACGGGGAGGGTTATAGTTACGGGGGAGACTGACGGGGAGTGTTACAGTTACGGGGCAGACTGACGGGGAGGGTTATAGTAACGGGGGAGACTGACGGGGAGGGTTATTGTTACGGGGAGACTGACGGTGAGGGTTATAGTTACTGGGGGAGACTGACGCGGAGGGTTATAGTTACTGGGGGAGACTGATGGGGAGGGTTATAGTTACGGGGGAGACTGACGCGGAGGGATATAGTTACGGGGGAGACTGACGGGGAGGGTTATAGTTACGGGGGAGACTGACGGGGAGGGTTATTGTTACGGGGAGACTGACGGTGAGGGTTATAGTTACTGGGGGAGACTGACGGGCAGGGTTATAGTTACGCGGCAGACTGACGGGGAGGGTTATAGTTACGGGGGAGACTGACGGGGAGGGATATAGTTACGGGGGAGACCGACTGGGAGGGTTATAGTTACGGGGCAGACTGACGGGGAGGGATATAGCTACGGGAAACTGTCGGGGAGGGTTATATTTACTGGGGGAGACTGATGGGGAGGGTTATAGTTACTGGGGAGACTGACGGGGAGGGTTATAGTTACTGGGGAGACTGACGGGGAGGGTTATCGTTACGGGGAGACTGACGGGGAGTGTTATAGTTACAGGGGGAGACTGACGGCGGGGGTTATAGTTACAGGGGGAGACTGACGGGGATGGTTATAGTTACGGGGCAGACTGACGGGGAGGGTTATAGTTACAGGGGGAGACTGACGGGGAGGGTTATAGTTACGGGGGAGACTGATGGGGAGGGTTATAGTTACGGGGAGACTGACGGGGAGGGTTATAGTTACTGGGGAGACTGACGGGGAGGGTTCTAGTTACGGGGGAGACTAACGGGCAGGGTTATAGTTACTGGGAAGACTGACGGTGAGGGTTATAGTTACTGGGGGAAACTGATGGGGAGGGTTATAGTTACTGGGGAGACTGACGGGGAGGGTTATAGTTACTGGGGAGACTGACGGGGAGGGTTATAGTTACGGGGAGACTGACGGGGAGTGTTATAGTTACAGGGGGAGACTGACGGCGGGGGTTATAGTTACAGGGGGAGACTGACGGGGATGGTTATAATTACGGGGCAGATTGACGGGGAGGGTTATAGTTACAGGGGGAGACTGACGGGGAGGGTTATAGTTACAGGGAAGACTGACGGGGAGGGTTATAGTTACGGGGGAGACTGATGGGGAGGGTTATAGTTACGCGGTGACTGACGGGGAGGGTTATAGTTACTGGGGAGACTGACGGGGAGGGTTCTAGTTACGGGGGAGACTGACGTGGAGGGATATAGTTACGGGGGAGACCGACGGGGAGGGTTCTAGTTACGGGGCAGACTGACGGGGAGGGATATAGCTACGGGAAACTGTCGGGGAGGGTTATATTTACTGGGGGAGACTGATGGGGAGGGTTATAGTTACTGGGGAGACTGACGGGGAGGGTTATAGTTACTGGGGAGACTGACGGGGAGGGTTATCGTTACGGGGGGAGACTGACGGGGAGTGTTACAGTTACGGGGCAGACTGACGGGGAGGGTTATAGTTACGGGGGAGACTGACGGGGAGGGTTATTGTTACGGGGAGACTGACGGTGAGGGTTATAGTTACTGGGGGAGACTGACGCGGAGGGTTATAGTTACTGGGGGAGACTGATGGGGAGGGTTATAGTTACGGGGGAGACTGACGGGGAGGGATATAGTTACGGGGGAGACTGACGGGGAGGGTTATAGTTACGGGGGAGACTGACGGGGAGGGTTATTGTTACGGGGAGACTCACGGTGAGGGTTATAGTTACTGGGGGAGACTGACGGGCAGGGTTATAGTTACGGGGCAGACTGACGGGGAGGGTTATAGTTACGGGGGAGACTGACGGGGAGGGATATAGTTACGGGGGAGACCGACGGGGAGGGTTATAGTTACGGGGCAGACTGACGGGGAGGGATATAGCTACGGGAAACTGTCGGGGAGGGTTATATTTACTGGGGGAGACTGATGGGGAGGGTTATAGTTACTGGGGAGACTGACGGGGAGGGTTATAGTTACTGGGGAGACTGACGGGGAGGGTTATCGTTACGGGGAGACTGACGGGGAGTGTTATAGTTACAGGGGGAGACTGACGGCGGGGGTTATAGTTACAGGGGGAGACTGACGGGGATGGTTATAGTTACGGGGCAGACTGACGGGGAGGGTTATAGCTACAGGGGGAGACTGACGGGGAGGGTTATAGTTACAGGGGAGACTGACGGGGAGGGTTATAGTTACGGGGGAGACTGATGGGGAGGGTTATAGTTACGGGGAGACTGACGGGGAGGGTTATAGTTACTGGGGGAAACTGACGGGGAGGGTGATAGTTACGGGGGAGACTGACGGGGAGGGATATAGTTACGGGGGAGACTGACTGGGAGGGTTATAGTTACGGGGGAGACTGACGGGGAGGGTTATTGTTACGGGGAGACTGACGGTGAGGGTTATAGTTACTGGGGGAGACTGACGGGCAGGGTTATAGTTACGGGGCAGACTGACGGGGAGGGTTATAGTTACGGGGGAGACTGACGGGGAGGGATATAGTTACGGGGGAGACCGACGGGGAGGGTTATAGTTACGGGGCAGACTGACGGGGAGGGATATAGCTACGGGAAACTGTCGGGGAGGGTTATATTTACTGGGGGAGACTGATGGGGAGGGTTATAGTTACTGGGGAGACTGACGGGGAGGGTTATAGTTACTGGGGAGACTGACGGGGAGGGTTATCGTTACGGGGAGACTGACGGGGAGTGTTATAGTTACAGGGGGAGACTGACGGCGGGGGTTATAGTTACAGGGGGAGACTGACGGGGATGGTTATAGTTACGGGGCAGACTGACCGGGGAGGGTTATAGTTACAGGGGGAGACTGACGGGGAGGGTTATAGTTACAGGGGAGACTGACGGGGAGGGTTATAGTTACGGGGGAGACTGATGGGGAGGGTTATAGTTACGGGGAGACTGACGGGGAGGGTTATAGTTACTGGGGAGACTGACGGGGAGGGTTCTAGTTACGGGGGAGACTAACGGGCAGGGTTATAGTTACTGGGAAGACTGACGGTGAGGGTTATAGTTACTGGGGGAAACTGATGGGGAGGGTTATAGTTACTGGGGAGACTGACGGGGAGGGTTATAGTTACTGGGGAGACTGACGGGGAGGGTTATAGTTACGGGGAGACTGACGGGGAGTGTTATAGTTACAGGGGGAGACTGACGGCGGGGGTTATAGTTACAGGGGGAGACTGACGGGGATGGTTATAATTACGGGGCAGATTGACGGGGAGGGTTATAGTTACAGGGGGAGACTGACGGGGAGGGTTATAGTTACAGGGAAGACTGACGGGGAGGGTTATAGTTACGGGGGAGACTGATGGGGAGGGTTATAGTTACGCGGTGACTGACGGGGAGGGTGATAGTTACTGGGGAGACTGACGGGGAGGGTTCTAGTTACGGGGGATACTGACGGGCAGGGTTATAGTTACTGGGAAGACTGACGGTGAGGGTTATAGTTACTGGGGGAGACTGACGGGAGGGCTGTAGTTACAGAGGAGACTGACGGGGAGGGTTATAGTTACGGGGCAGACTGACGGGGACGGTTATAGTTACTGGGGAGACTGACGGGGAGGGTTATAGTTAAGGGGGAGACTGACGGGTAGGGTTATATTTATGGGAGAGACTCACGGGGAGGGTTATAGTTACCGGGTAGACTGACGGGGAGGGTTATAGTTACAGGGGAGACTGACGGGGAGGGTTATAGTTACGGGGGAGACTGATGGGGAGGGTTATAGTTACGGGGAGACTGACGGGGAGGGTTATAGTTACTGGGGAGACTGACGGGGAGGGTTCTAGTTACGGGGGAGACTAACGGGCAGGGTTATAGTTACTGGGAAGACTGACGGTGAGGGTTATAGTTACTGGGGGAAACTGATGGGGAGGGTTATAGTTACTGGGGAGACTGACGGGGAGGGTTATAGTTACTGGGGAGACTGACGGGGAGGGTTATAGTTACGGGGAGACTGACGGGGAGTGTTATAGTTACAGGGGGAGACTGACGGCGGGGGTTATAGTTACAGGGGGAGACTGACGGGGAGGGTTATTGTTACTGGGGGAGACTGACGGGGACGGTTATAGTTACAGAGGAGACTGACGGGGAGGGTTATAGTTACGGGACAGACTGACGGTGAGGGTTATAGTTACGGGGGGAGACTGATGGGGAGGGTTATAGCTACGGGAAACTGTCGGGGAGGGTTATATTTACTGGGGGAGACTGATGGGGAGGGTTATTGTTACGGGGGAGACTGATGGGGAGGGTTATAGTTACGGGGCAGACTGACGGTGAGGGTTATAGTTACAGGGGGTGACTGACGGGGAGGGTTATAGTTACAGGGGAAGACTGACGGGGAGGGTTATAGTTACAGGGCAGACTGACGGGGAGGGTTATAGTTACGGGGGAGACTGACGTGGAGTGTTATAGTTACGGGGAGACTGACGGTGAGGGTTATAGCTACTGGGGGAGACTGACGGGGAGGGATATAGTTACGGGGAGACTGACGGGGAGGGTTATAGTGACAGGGGAGACTGACGGGGAGGGTTATAGTTACGGGGGGAGACTGACGGGGAGGGTTACAGTTACGGGGCAGACTGACGGGGAGTGTAATAGTTACGGGGGAGACTGACGGGGAGGGTTATTGTTACGGGGAGACTGACGGTGAGGGTTATAGTTACTGGGGGAGACTGACGCGGCGGGTTATAGTTACTGGGGGAGACTGATGGGGAGGGTTATAGTTACGGGGGAGACTGACGGGGAGGGATATAGTTACGGGGGAGACTGACGGGGAGGGTTATAGTTACGGGGGAGACTGACGGGGAGGGTTATTGTTACGGGGAGACTGACGGTGAGGGTTATAGTTACTGGGGGAGACTGACGGGCATGGTTATAGTTACGGGGCAGACTGACGGGGAGGGTTATAGTTACGGGGGAGACTGACGGGGAGGGATATAGTTACGGGGGAGACCGACGGGGAGGGTTATAGTTACGGGGCAGACTGACGGGGAGGGATATATTTACGGGGGAGACCGACGGGGAGGGTTATAGTTACGGGGCAGACTGACGGGGAGGGTTATAGTTACGGGGAGACTGACGGTGAGGGTTATAGTTACTGGGGGAGACTGATGCGGAGGTTTATAGTTACTGGGGAGACTGACGGGGAGGGTTATAGTTACTGGGGAGACTGACGGGGAGGGTTATAGTTACGGGGAGACTGACGGGGAGTGTTATAGTTACAGGGGGAGACTGACGGCGGGGTTTATAGTTACAGGGGGAGACTGACGGGGAGGGTTATTGTTACGGGGAGACTGACGGTGAGGGTTATACTTACTGGGGGAGACTGACGGGCAGGGTTATAGTTACGGGGCAGACTGACGGGGAGGGTTATAGTTACGGGGGAGACTGACGGGGAGGGATATAGTTACGGGGGAGACCGACGGGGAGGGTTATAGTTACGGGGCAGACTGACGGGGAGGGATATATTTACGGGGGAGACCGACGGGGAGGGTTATAGTTACGGGGCAGACTGACGGGGAGGGTTATAGTTACGGGGAGACTGACGGTGAGGGTTATAGTTACTGGGGGAGACTGACGGGGAGGGTTATAGTTACTGGGGGAAACTGATTCGGAGGGTTATAGTTACTGGGGAGACTGATGGGGAGGGTTATAGTTACTGGGGAGACTGACGGGGAGGGTTATAGTTACGGGGAGACTGACGGGGAGTGTCATAGTTACAGGGGGAGACTGACGGCGGGGTTTATAGTTACAGGGGGAGACTGACGGGGATGGTTATAGTTACGGGGCAGACTGACGGGAAGGGTTATAGTTACAGGGGGAGACTGACGGGGAGGGTTATAGTTACAGGGGAGACTGACGGGGAGGGTTATAGTTACGGGGGAGACTGATGGGGAGGGTTATAGTTACGGGGAGACTGACGGGGAGGGTTATAGTTACTGGGGAGACTGACGGGGAGGCTTCTAGTTATGGGGGAGACTGACGGGCAGGGTTATAGTTACTGGGGAGACTGACGGTGAGGGTTATAGTTACTGGGGGAGACTGACGGGAGGGCTGTAGTTACAGAGGAGACTGACGGGGAGGGTTATAGTTACGGGGCAGACTGACGGGGAGGGTTATATTTACTGGGGAGACTGACGGGGAGGGTTATAGTTACAGGGAGACTGACGGGGAGGGAAATCGTTACAGGGAGACTGACGGGGAGGGTTATAGTTACGGGGGAGACTGATGGGGAGGGTTATAGTTACGGGAAACTGACGTGGAGGGTTATATTTACTGGGGAGACTGACGGGGAGGGTTATAGTTACGGGGGAGACTGACGGGCAGGGTTATAGTTACTGGGGAGACTGACGGTGAGGGTTATAGTTACTGGGGGAGACTGACGGGAGGGCTGTAGTTACAGAGGAGACTGACGGGGAGGGTTATAGTTACGGGGCAGACTGACGGGGAGGGTTATAGTTACTGGGGAGACTGACGGGGAGGGTTATAGTTACAGGGAGACTGACGGGGAGGGAAATCGTTACAGGGAGACTGACGGGGAGGGTTATAGTTACGGGGGAGACTGATGGGGAGGGTTATAGTTACGGCAAACTGAAGTGGAGGGTTATAGTTACTGGGGAGACTGACGGGGAGGGTTCTAGTTACGGGGGAGACTGACGGTGAGCGTTATAGTTACTCGGGGAGACTGACGGTGAGGGTTATAGTTACTGGGGAGACTGACGGTGAGGGTTATAGTTACTGGGGGAGACTGATGGAGAGGGTTATAGTTACTGGGGAGACTGACGGGGAGGGTTATAGTTACGGGAGAGACTGACAGCGAGGGTTATAGTTACCGGGGAGACTGACGGGGAGGGTTATAGTTACAGAGGAGACTGACGGGGAGTGTTATAGTTACGGGACAGACTGACGGTGAGGGTTATAGTTACGGGGAGACTGACGGGGATGGTTATAGTTATGTGGAGACTGACGGGGAGGGTTATATTTATGGGAGAGACTGACGGGGAGGGTTATAGTTACGGGGAGACTGACGGTGTGGGTTATAGTTACGGGGAGACTGATGGGGAAGGTTATAGTTACTGGGGGAGACTGACGGGGACGGTTATAGTTACAGAGGAGACTGACGGGGAGGGTTATATTTACGGGACAGACTGACGGTGAGGGTTAAAGTTACGGAGGGAGACTGATGGGGAGGGTTATAGCTACGGGAAACTGTCGGGGAGGGTTATATTTACTGGGGGAGACTGATGGGGAGGGTTATAGTTACTGGGGAGACTGACGGGGAGGGTTATAGTTACTGGGGAGACTGACGGGGAGGGTTATCGTTACGGGGAGACTGACGGGGAGTGTTACAGTTACAGGGGGAGACTGACGGGGAGGGTTATAGTTACAGGGGAGACTGACGGGGAGGGTTATAGTTACGGGGGAGACTGATCGGGAGGGTTATAGTTACGGGGAGACTGACGGGGAGGGTTATAGTTACTGGGGAGACTGACGGGGAGGGTTCTGGTTACGGGGGAGACTGACGGGCAGGGTTATAGTTACTGGGAAGACTGACGGTGAGCGTTATAGTTACTGGGGGAGACTGACGGGAGGGCTGTAGTTACAGAGGAGACTGATGGGGAGGGTTATAGTTACGGGGCAGACTGACGGGGAGGGTTATAGTTACTGGGGAGCTGACGGGGAGGGTTATAGTTACAGGGAGACTGACGGGGAGGGAAATCGTTACAGGGAGACTGACGGGGAGGGTTATAGTTACAGGGAGACGGATGGGGAACGATATAGTTATGGGGAGACTGACGGGGAGGGTTATAGTTACGGGGGGAGACTGACGGGGTGGGTTATAGTTACGGGGGAGACTGATGGGGAGGGTTATAGTTACGGGAAACTGACGGGGAGGGTTATAGTTACTGGGGAGACTGACAGGGAGGGTTCTAGTTACGGGAGAGACTGACGGTGAGGGTTATAGTTACTCGGGGAGACTGATGGAGAGGGTTATAGTTACTGGGGAGACTGACAGTGAGGGTTATAGTTACGGGAGAGACTGACGGGGAGGGTTATAGTTACGGGACAGACTGACGGTGAGGGTTATAGTTACGGGGAGACTGACGGGGATGGTTATAGTTACGTGCAGACTGACGAGGAGGGTCATATTTATGGGAGAGACTGACGGGGAGGGTTATAGTTACGTGGAGACTGACGGGGTGGGTTATAGTTACGGGGAGACTGATGGGGAGGGTTATAGTTACGGGTCAGACTGACGGGGACGGTTATAGTTACGGGGGGAGACTGATGGGTAGGGTTATAGCTACGGGAAACTGTCGGGGAGGGTTATATTTACTGGGGAGACTGATGGGGAGGGTTATAGTTACAGGGGAGACTGATGGGGAGGGTTATAGTTACGGGGCAGACTGACGGTGAGGGTTATAGTTACAGGGGTTGACTGACGGGGAGGGTTATAGTTACAGGGGGAGACTGACGGGGAGGGTTATAGTTACGGGGCAGACTGACCGGGAGGGTTATAGTTATGGGGGAGACTGACGGGGAGGGTTATAGTTACAGGGAGACTGACGGTGAGGGTTATAGCTACTGGGGGAGACTGACGGGGAGTGATATAGTTACGGGGAGACTGACGGGGAGGGTTATAGTGACAGGGGATACTGACGGGGAGGGTTATAGTTACGGGGGGAGACTGACGGGGAGGGTTATAGTTACGGGGCAGACTGACGGGGAGGGTTATAGTTACGGGGGAGACTGACGGGGAGGGTTATAGTTACGGGGAGACTGACGGTGATGGTTATAGTTACTGGGGAGACTGACGGGGAGGGTTATTGTTACGGGGAGACTGACGGTGAGGGTTATAGTTACTGGGGGAGACTGACGGGCAGGGTTATAGTTACGGGGCAGACTGACGGGGAGGGTTATAGTTACGGGGGAGACTGACGGGGAGGGATATAGTTACGGGGGAGACCGACGGGGAGGGTTATAGTTACGGGGCAGACTGACGGGAAGGGATATATTTACGGGGGAGACCGACGGGGAGGGTTATAGTTACGGGGCAGACTGACGGGGAGGGTTATAGTTACGGGGAGACTGACGGTGAGGGTTATAGTTACTGGAGGAGACTGACGGGGAGGGTTATAGTTACTGGGGGAAACTGATGCGGAGGGTTATAGTTACTGGGGAGACTGACGGGGAGGGTTATAGTTACTGGGGAGACTGACGGGGAGGGTTATAGTTACGGGGAGACTGACGGGGAGTGTTATAGTTACAGGGGGAGACTGACGGCGTGGTTTATAGTTACAGGGGGAGACTGACGGGGAGGGTTATTGTTACGGGGAGACTGACGGTGAGGGTTATAGTTACTGGGGGAGACTGACGGGCAGGGTTATAGTTACGGGGCAGACTGACGGGGAGGGTTATAGTTACGGGGGAGACTGACGGGGAGGGATATAGTTACGGGGGAGACCGACGGGGAGGGTTATAGTTACGGGGCAGACTGACGGGGAGGGATATATTTACGGGGGAGACCGACGGGGAGGGTTATAGTTACGGGGCAGACTGACGGGGAGGGTTATAGTTACGGGGAGACTGACGGTGAGGGTTATAGTTACTGGGGGAGACTGACGGGGAGGGTTATAGTTACTGGGGGAAACTGATGCCGAGGGTTATAGTTACTGGGGAGACTGATGGGGAGGGTTATAGTTACTGGGGAGACTGACGGGGAGGGTTATAGTTACGGGGAGACTGACGGGGAGTGTCATAGTTACAGGGGGAGACTGACGGCGGGGTTTATAGTTACAGGGGGAGACTGACGGGGATGGTTATAGTTACGGGGCAGACTGACGGGAAGGGTTATAGTTACAGGGGGAGACTGACGGGGAGGGTTATAGTTACAGGGGAGACTGACGGGGAGGGTTATAGTTACGGGGGAGACTGATGGGGAGGGTTATAGTTACGGGGAGACTGACGGGGAGGGTTATAGTTACTGGGGAGATTGACGGGGAGGCTTCTAGTTATGGGGGAGACTGACGGGCAGGGTTATAGTTACTGGGGAGACTGACGGTGAGGGTTATAGTTACTGGGGGAGACTGACGGGAGGGCTGTAGTTACAGAGGAGACTGACGGGGAGGGTTATAGTTACGGGGCAGACTGACGGGGAGGGTTATATTTACTGGGGAGACTGACGGGGAGGGTTATAGTTACAGGGAGACTGACGGGGAGGGAAATCGTTACAGGGAGACTGACGGGGAGGGTTATAGTTACGGGGGAGACTGATGGGGAGGGTTATAGTTACGGGAAACTGACGTGGAGGGTTATAGTTACTGGGGAGACTGACGGGGAGGGTTATAGTTACGGGGGAGACTGACGGGCAGGGTTATAGTTACTGGGGAGACTGACGGAGAGGGTTATAGTTACTGGGGGGAGACTGACGGGAGGGCTGTAGTTACAGAGGAGACTGACGGGGAGGGTTATAGTTATGGGGCAGACTGACGGGGAGGGTTATAGTTACTGGGGAGACTGACGGGGAGGGTTATAGTTACAGGGAGACTGACGGGGAGGGAAATCGTTACAGGGAGACTGACGGGGAGGGTTATAGTTACGGGGGAGACTGACGGTAAGGGTTATAGTTACTGGGGAGACTGACGGTGAGGGTTATAGTTACTGGGGGAGACTGATGGAGAGGGTTATAGTTACTGGGGAGACTGACGGGGAGGGTTATAGTTACGGGAGAGACTGACAGCGAGGGTTATAGTTACCGGGGAGACTGACGGGGAGGGTTATAGTTACTGGGGGAGACTGACGGGGACGGTTATAGTTACAGAGGAGACTGACGGGGAGTGTTATAGTTACGGGACAGACTGACGGTGAGGGTTATAGTTACGGGGAGGCTGACGGGGATGGTTATAGTTATGTGGAGACTGACGGGGAGGGTTATATTTATGGGAGAGACTGACGGGGAGGGTTATAGTTACGGGGAGACTGACGGTGTGGGTTATAGTTACGGGGAGACTGATGGGGAAGGTTATAGTTACTGGGGGAGACTGATGGGGAGGGTTATAGTTACTGGGGAGACTGACGGGGAGGGTTATAGTTACTGGGGAGACTGACGGGGAGGGTTATCGTTACGGGGAGACTGACGGGGAGTGTTACAGTTACAGGGGGAGACTGACGGCGGGGGTTATAGTTACAGGGGGAGACTGACGGGGATGGTTATAGTTACGGGGCAGACTGACGGGGAGGGTTATAGTTACAGGGGGAGACTGACGGGGAGGGTTATAGTTACAGGGGAGACTGACGGGGAGGGTTATAGTTACGGGGGAGACTGATGGGGAGGGTTATATTTACGGGGAGACTGACGGGGAGGGTTATAGTTACTGGGGAGACTGACGGGGAGGGTTCTGGTTACGGGGGAGAC